>NC_080723.1:20930010-21230010 GCF_019097595.1 Hemibagrus wyckioides
AAACTGAAGGTTAAGGCCCTTGCTCAGAGGCCCTCAGCCTGGTGGACCTGGGATTTCAACTCACTACCTTCAGATCAGTAGCCCAGCACCTTAAGCACTAAGCTACCACATCCCCACTGTAGTGCTGTATGTTCATCAGGATACTAGATGATTCAAAGCTTTAAAATGTTATTCAATTTTGATAAAAGTGGAATGTTTAAATAGCTAATCTCCAACTCATACTAAATTAAGCAACCTAAATTAACAATATAGTTAGTATTTACATCTTATAAGTACAGAAAAGCTGATTTTGTAAGAAAAAACTCCATTGCGCTGACATGAAAGAGTAATCCCCACCAACTGGGCAACTCTTTTAACTGTTTTAATGAAGGTAAATATTTAATGTTCATCCATCAGTTGAAGATGATTCATGCTCTTAAATAAAATACATAGATACTTGGTCTATTAAAAGAGTTTCAATATTTAAGAGAAAACAACCCGGGTGCTGTTGGAAATGCTGTTAAACTGATTTAATATGGACAACACTGCTGTTCAGGGAGAAGAGCCGGTCAGACACATAAGCAAAGCTTCCATTAAAGAAAATGCCAAACTCCGCATGAACAGTAAGAAAGAGATGAGGAGAAACCAAACGCTACTATTATTATACATTCATTCATCTTTCTCATGGAGTTTATTCTGGGAACACTGGGCATGAGGATAGGACACCAGTCCATTACGTTCCATGGAACCTTATTTTACAATAATAATAGAAATATATTTAATCTTCAAAAGCAAAAGTTGAGAGACCAGATCAAAGAAGCATTGAGACCAAATGACAGGATATGTGGCAGATTCTTTGGTCTGTTCCTGATCAAAGATGGGTGAGAAGACAGGTCATTTCTCTCCACAGAACAGGACACGACAGCCATTTGTCATGTATTGTAGTGTCAAGGGCAGAAATCCAGTGCTATTCTGAAGCACAGGCACAAAAGACAAATCAAGAACATTTGTGTTTACTTTTCTGCCGAACAAAAAAGATTTTTTTGACCCTGTATTTGAAGGATTGTCATGGATTTGTGTATGTGGTTTATTTTTCGACAAACTACAAATAATACAGGCAACGTAAGATACTTTAGATGCCTAAACATGAGCTCAAGGTTAAAAACATACATAAGCTAAAAAAACAGCAAAAGGCAAAAACAGGCACTTAAGTACTAGTACTAAAAGTGAACCAAGTGCTTGGAGTCCTGTGAGATGGTGCAGCAGTATATACAGTGTCTGATGGGACTCAAAGTCCCCTCCAACCAGGACAAGGATCATTACTGAAGAGACTGAATGAAACAAACTTTGCTCTTGGTGATGTTTTAAATATTTTTTTTGACCTTTCTATAAATGTACATCAAGCATTTCATCCATTTTATGAAAAGAAAGATCACACCTGAAGCTCTCATCTCATATTCCTAGTTAGGAATAAATTCTTACCTCTCTTTCTCTCTGACAAGTGAAGGATTTCGACACCAGCCACATTCCCGTCTCCTCCTTATTATTCATAATGTTACATTTCTGGTATTTGGCAGATGCCCTTGTGACATTTTATCTCATTTTTATACAGCTGAGCAATTGAGGTTTAAGGGCCTTACTCAGGGGCCTAGCAGAGGCAGCTTGGTGGACCTGGGATTCGAAGTCACAACCTTCCAATGCCTTAACCACTAAGCTACCACTTCCTCCATATCATAACTACTATAGCTACTATAATGCAAGTAGAAAATCCATGAAACAAGTCAGTTCCTGTTATCACTTATATCACAGTAGCAAGAATTATAACTAATAGGGAAAAGGAAGTGACTTTTTTATGAATATTCCACAAAAAAAACAAAACAAATACAACTATAAACATATAAAAGTAGGTCATTCTCTACTAAAATGTCAAAAAAAGTCAGTATTAGCATATTTTTGTGGCATATAAGTAATAAAACATTTCTGCATATGCTGTCTGCATTCATAACACATTTCAGTTCATTCAAATTTATTTATTTATTTATTTATTTAACCAACTACAATACTGTGCAGAGGTAACTTGAAGTCTAGGGAGATTTTAAAAGCTGATAAATCAAATCTAAAATAAAATAAAATAAAATAAAATAAAATAAAATAAAATAAAATAAAATAAAATAAAATAAAATAAAATAAAATAATAGGTTAAGCGATCTGTAACTGGTACACTGACATTGTTATTGTAGAGAAATTTCTCCCTGCTTAGTCATTAATTCAGGGTTGCTGAGGCTCTGGATTTAGAAAGTTTCCCAGAAACACTGAGCATGAGGCAGGAATATCGTCTTGGCTTCGAAAACTAATCCTTAAGTGCACATTGAGTGGCCATTATTTTTGACCCCTACAGTGTATACAGTGTATGTTTGCATGCACAGTCACGATCAGCTCAGAGTAAACACCAAAAATAAAGAAGTTATAAATATTTCACTCTGCTTCCACGATTCAGAGCTAATAGGGTGACTTGAGGGAAACTGCGAGAAAGGCAAGCACACTGCAGTAGGCCCAGATTTAGAAACCTCCTTGACGTCATAATCTTGCTATAGTGGGATACCACGAGTTCGTATGAAAGTGTCTGTGTGCTGAATCCCTGCCTGCAGAGAGGCTGAATGTTGAAAGAACTGCCATACAAAATCTCCAAAAGTGTCAGTATTAATAATTCAGATGGATGATTTAGATGATTTTTTAAGGATTCGATTTAGGACAGTTGTGATTTAATGAACAGGTGTAGCAGAACAAAAACAGTGAAGCATTATTTTAATACAGCAGTGTGCAAGTATAAAAAGAAAATGCGTATATCATGTTGTATTTCCTGCAGAAAAGCATCTGGTGCAAATAAACCTTTAGAGGAGATGCATTTAAACTGCTTCCTTATTGTCAGTTTTTACAACTGGGTGAAATGGGTTTGTTTCTCTGTTTAATTTAATTCTATTTTATTTGTAACAATGGACATTGTCTATCATAGCTTCAGAGAAATATAAACATTTAGAATAAAAACTACAGAGTTTAAAATTACATTCATATCAATCCCTAATGAAGAAGCCTGAGATAACAGTAGTGAGGAACAACTCCCTGAGACAATGTAAGGAAGAAACCTTAAGAGGAACCAGACTCGGAAGGGAACCTCATCCTCATCTAGGAGATACCTGAAGAGTGGGATTATAAATAATGTCCTTTCCACAGCTGTATATATTCATTTACATTTTACTCAATGTCCAACACTTTAATTTAATCCAAACAAGCTAAGCAAATTAAGATGAAGAGCTTTGTTTGAGAGACCAGCAGGGGCAGTTTGGAGTACCAGGATTTAACCTCACAACCTTCTGATCAGTAATCCAGAGCCAGTGCTGAACCACTGCTTTCTATATCCACTGACCATTTTAATAAACTCTAAACATTCTGAATTTACCTTGAGGAGGAACACAAGTATGTCCAGTTAATGTGTCTTTCACACTGATTAAAAATCCAATTTATTTGTATTGCACTTTTAACAATGGAAATTGTCTCAAAGCAGTTTTACAGACGTATATTATCCCGTAATAAAAATTAGACGTATAAGCAGTTTTACAGACGTATATAGTTACTATTTATCCTGAATATTTATCCCTAACAAGCAAGCCTGAGGCGACATAGATGAGGAAAAACATCCTGAGATAATATAAGAGGAAACCCTGAGAGGAACCAGAGAGGCTCATTTGGGTGAAACTGGACAGTAAATGTTAATAATGTCCTTTCTTCAACAGATCATAGTCACGAAGAATTGTGCAACCAAGAGCTCCTGAGGAACTAACAGGTCAGCGTAATTTCTGAATTCATTATAGCACTAATTCCATGGCTGATGCAACAGCAGTTCAAGGATTCTCCGAGTGGATCTATCCATGGCAGTCCCCTGGGTCACAGGCTGTCCATGCAGATCTATCCCCAGTGTCAGTTAATACTCATCTAATTTTTTAATGGAGAAAAAACGACAGCTCTCCTGGTATATTTGGAGTACGCTCCAATGTGTGCTGGTGTCAGAGCTGCCATGCAAAATGCATGAAGGTTGGATACAGGTACATTTATTTCTGGTGTTTTCCCTCTCACCTCTCACTCCACCCCGAGCAATCCATTCATTTACCTTACAGTTTAAAAACCTCTGCTTTAAATCACCACTGACTAAAGCTGTGTGTCACACTCAACACTTCACTTGATGGGGTTTTTTTCTGTGTCACTAGTCTACTAGCCACCAGCCCTGCCTGATCCCTAGTGTCACACTTTTATATATTATTCTTTTTGATTAGTTTTTGACTTCACTCCTATTCAGTTTGTAGATTGTGAGGAGTTTATTCCATTACAGGTCTTATATGAAGAATCAGAGCAGTCAGTGCTGGTTTGCTGTAATATTCCTCATTGTAATATGTTCTAAGAAAGTCTGAACACTGATCATAGTTTAATGGACGTTTACTGGGAAAAATGCTGACCTGAGTCACGAATGGTGAGTCAAGTGACTCAATACACTAGAAAAGAATGAAACAACTCTGGATGCTGGAGCGTTTAAATCGGTTGCTGCCTTGCTGTGAAAAATGACATAAAATGTATGAGATAGATAAAAATGTAATCCTGTTTGGTTTACAGGACAAACTTGGAATTGACACTGAAATGAGACTGATTTAATCTGTAGCCTATAGAGAAACATGACTTATGCTGTCTATATGCTAAGCTTCTATCCCACTCACAAATTCCCAGTGTTTTGAGTTTTCCAGTGTGACTTCTTCTTTCCGGACCTGCCTGATCCATCCAGCCCTGGTTGGAGTCTCGTCATTTGGTGGTGCTCACTGCTGCTGGGGATAGATCTATGTGAACAACCTGTAACCCAGGGGACTGCTGTGGATGGAATCACTCCGAGTCTTTGAACTGCCATTGCATCAGTCAGCTTTCGGCAGGAAGGAATTAGTGCTACGTCAATAATGAACTCAGAAATTACACTGACCTATTAGTTTCTCAAGAGCTCTTGGTTGCACAATTCTTTGTGACTATAAACGTTTGAAGAAAAGACATTATTTACGTTTGAGGTACCCTTCTGCATCTGGTTCCTCTCAAGGTTTCTTCCACATATCATCATATTTAAAACATATATTAAACTAGGAATTTATTAAATGAAACACAAATCTATACAGGACTATGCTGCAAACAGATTAGGTATTTACCTTCAAAATAAATGATTATACTGTATATACTAAGTGCCAGTACCGTATAACAATTTGTATTAAGGTCGAATGATCTGTGTTCAAACCACAGAGAAGATAGGACCGAGGGAGACAGTGTCACAAAATATAACAGAATTTCCCATAAAAGGTAAAAAGTGCCTGAGGAAAGAAAATCAGCGGCTGGAAGCTGAAACCCTGTGACAGGGACAGCTGGACTGTTAAACACTAGACAGTTTTCATCTTTTGAGAAAGCCAAAGGAAGCCATCAGCATCAACCCACTCTGCCAGTTACCAGCTGTTCAATCTGAGAGTTCTTCTGCAAAAAAGTGGCTATTTTATTTATTATTTTTTTACTGGATGTTGTTCAAAATTAGCATGAGATGTTTAGAAAAAAAAGAAGCACATCTGTTCCACAGCCTAATGACTGATTATGGATTAATGGTGTGGAAAGATGCAGGTATGAGGAAATAATACTAATGGGGGAAAAAAGGAATATGGATTATTCAATAGATTATTGGAAAAAAAAATCTATTGAATGAATGAAATAATCCATAACCAACTTTAATTTATAAAGATAGTAATTATTATTATTATTATTATTATTATTATTATTATTATTATTTATAAAGTTGTAATGTTATAATAATGTTCTAAAACATGCTGCAATTTGACAAAAACATCTATTTTTCTATCCCTATTATAGATATTTATAAAAAGGCTGCTTTTTCCCCTTAACATCCACGGATTCCATCATACAAGCTCTCTGTTCCTTGTGTTTTCCTCTATCAATGCTGGAGACTGAGCACACAAACACACATATACACACATAAAAACACACCCACACAGATGCACACACAGTGTAACAGCTTAAACCCTTGTGTAAGGCTCAGTAATTAAAAGGAGATAAAGAAAAACCTGGACAGTCTTGATCACCCTGCTGAGAGAGGGGGAGAGAGAGAGAGAGAGAGAGAGAGAAGCTAATGCCCCAGTCTATATAGTGAGAATGACACCAGCCTCCTCCTGCATGTATCTGCTTCATACTTCATTGCTTTTTCTACAAATTTAAAAGAATTACTCATCTGTTTCAGCGCTACACGACTCTGAACACAACTTCGATCATGCAGAAATGCCAGCAGTGGTACAACGATGTGAAATGTCATTTTGAAAAAAGGGAAAGAAGAAATTAAAAGGCAAATTAAAATGTCTAGGCTGTTATGTCTAGGCTGAGGAAGATTAAAGAATCAACTCCTCACAAGCATTGCTTTTAATGAATTTGACCACAAAGGCCTATGAACTCAAATAGTTTCTCTATTATATCACAAAACTGTTGACTGATTGGTCAAAATGTGCTGATTTATGTTCTATAACAGCAGCAGTTTAGGCTTCAAGGCAAAGTACAGGTTCTTATACATGTACCTGTATAGAGGTGGTGGTGGATCAATTGGTAAAGGCTTTGGGTCGTTGACTGGAAGATTGGGGGTTCAAGCCCCAACACCACCAAGTTGCCACTGTTGGGCCCTTGAGCAAGGCCCTTAACCCTCCCTTCTCTAGGAGTACTGTATCAATTCTGACCCCAACCTCCAAGGATGGGATATACGAAGAAAGAATTTCACTGCTGTAATGTATATGTGACAAATAAAGGCTATTTCTTTCTTCTTTATATGCAAGTGATAGCTAATAATAAATCAATTAAATTGTGATGTTATTTAACAAAAAAAGAGGATAATCTTTGATTTTGTGAAGGATCTGTAAGGAGATGTTTAATTATGTTATTAGAAGGAGTCTCTAGTGTCAATATTTGTAATAGTCTGAGTTAAAGCTGTAATTTTAAGCAGAACCATGGACTTTGAGTTTCACAATAACAAATTGTTTTTTTTTTTGTGATGAGGAAGTGACTGTGTAATTTTGTTAATATAAGTGATAAATAATAAATAAATACACTGTATTTGCTAATAGACTGTGGTAGAAAGATGAATGCATCAATGTGCTGTAAACAATGTGCTATGATAATACACAATGCGGATTTATAGGAAAATAATCAACATCAAACTCTGTGTCACGACGGACCGCATCACACCACACTGCTGTCGATTGTGTTATTATAATAATAGCATGCCTTCCTTTTCCATACATGTCAAATTGTCTACATGCCATCACTGGGTCTGAATTGTAGTTTGTCAATTTGTGTTTCAAGAAAACATCTATCAGAAGTTAGAAGTCAGAAGTTTTTTGTATGCTTTCACCATCTTTAATATAGCAAATATTGTCTAAGGATATACTCAAGTTTCCTTAAACAAAACTATTTGATCTGTGAATATAAACTTTATTAATTAAAAATCAGCTCATTCCAAACCCTATACATATACATAAAATCCAACATCTAGACCAAATTAATTCTATATTTCTGAATAAAGCATTATTAAATACATGCCACTTCCTTAATGGTTATTTAGCAGTTATTGATATTGTCATAAATACAGAACATTTGTGAGAATGAGACTCATTCACTCAGATACGGTAAACAGTCGACATTCATATACACTATGTGGCCAGAAGTGTGTGCACCCCTGACCATCACACCTATATGTGGTTCTTCCACAAAATCCAGTTATAGAATGTCCCTGTACACTGTATTATGAAGATTTCCATTTACTGGACATAAGAGGCTCAAACACTCTCCAGCATGACGATGCCCCTGTGCACAAAGCCCCTGAGCTCCATAAAGACATGGTGTGGAAGTTAATGTTGGAGTGAAAGATCTGGAGTGTCTTGCACAGAGCCCTGACTCTGTCTCACCCCTACTGAACTGGAACTGGAGCCTCCTCAACATCCCAGCATCATTGTCTGTGGGATGTGGTAGCTTAGTGGTTAAGGTATTGGACTAATGATCGGAAGGTTGTGAGTTAGAATCCCAGGTCCACCAAGCTGCCACTGCTGGGCCCTTGAGAAAGGCCCTTAACCCCTCAATTTCTCAGTGGTATAAAATGTGATAAAAATATAAGTCACTCTAGATAAGGGCATCTGCCAAATGTAAATGTGTATCTCGCTAATGCTGAATCCCCACAGCTATGCTCTGATATCTAGTGTAAAGCCTTTCTAGAAGAGTGGAAGAGGTTATTATAACAGCATTATTATAAGGGAAACTAAATCAGGAATGGGATATATAACAAGCACACACAGTATGAGTGTAATGGTCAGGGGTGCACAAACTTTTGGTCCGATAGTTTACTAAAGAGCAGGGCAAATCCTGAGTAGATATGAGTGCATATGACTGATGAAATCATGTGGACAGAATGACAAGTATCTTTAATCTACAGAAAAACATAAAACTAGACATAGTTTTGTTATAGTCAGGGACAAATTAGTATTTTCACTACTACCTCTCACGTGATTTGGGTCAATAAAGTGCAGTGTTCACACTTATGCTGACCACTTACAGTCCGATTGCTCGAGACATATGTTAAACAGTCGTAAACAGGCACATAGACATCATCTATTGCATGAACTTGTAGTGAGAAAGCCAAAGGTGTCACTGCTGAGAAAAAAACTCCCCGCTGAGAGAGAGAGAGAGAGAGAGAGAGAGAGAACGAAAGAGGAATAGAGCTAAAGCGGAAAAAAAAATCAAGAGGAACCAAGATTCTGAAAGCTTTCCTTCTCCAACTGGCACTGTAAACTGAGTTATTTATAATTTTGATTATTATTATTATTAATTTGATAATTATAATAATAATAATATATAATTATTAATATAATAATATTAACTTAGTTTTTTATGTAACAAGTATCTGGAGCCGAGCTTTTACTTTTTCTGGCATTTTGCATTTATATTATTTTTATATTAATTTAAAGAATTTAAATTTTATTCTAGTTGTATTCACACTGCTTTATAATAATAATAATAATAATAATAATAATAATAATAATAATAATAAAGCAGTGTGAAAAAAACTAAGTAAAATATAAAAGAAAGAAAACAGTACAAGAGTAAAAATAATGTAAAAATTAAAATTGTTTAGTAAATAATGTGGAAATATAAAAAACTAAAATTCATTTAAAAATAAAAAATGTTTTAAGGTGAAAAAAGTAATAAATAACAGAAGTCTCTGTAAGAAAAAAAGCAATATAAATTATTACATTATATAATAAAATAAATATGTATAATAAAATTGTTGTATAACACAAATGTGCACAAATAGAAAATTTAATTTAATTTTGCAGCATGGTCAGCAGTCAGTGAAGAGGTGTTTATAGACCTCCGAGTGGCAGGAGTAGAATTTGTATTAAGCTATATATGGGCATAAACACAGCGTGTGAGGAAATATGAGTGCAAATAATAAATGAAGCTGATGTGACAGCGTATAATTACCGTTTCGTTTCATGTTTGTGAAGGCCGGTAATTTTCTATCATTTTTATTTCGCCATGTTAATCTCAGGGTCACAACGACCTGAACAAAATATAAACTAATGCTTATATAATGAATTAGGGGCAAAAACTGAGGCAAGCTCTTAAAATTGAAGGTTCAACATCTAATTATAATTATACGTTGTTTCACCTTTAATAGGTCATTTTGACCCAGGACTTCTAGGGCTTTGGGGCAAGTTACATCAGATTTTGTGTTGAAGATGGAACTAAAATGGAGGATTAGCAGCTCCTTGACTGTCAAAAGGAAAAAAATGACAGAGATTGTGTTTTTATTATAAAAGTTAAAGACTCTAATACTCTAAAACTGAGCGCAATCTTCAAGTTCTTCTTCAACACTTAAGCTTTTTCTATTAGACACCCCAAAAAGGGCAAAGAAAATCGAAATAATTGACCTCGCATAGAGCGATCTCAGTTCTAAATATCTCGCTGTCAAAATACAGTAGTTAATTAAAATCTCTTGTTTGAGTCTCTTTAATTCACTCTGCATGCAAAATGTGTGCCTCAAGGCTGTGATTCATTCAGCCATTTGTTTTAGCATCAAAGCAGCCAGACAAGAACTTAGCAACGAAAGAAATACCGGGAAAATTGTACAATTATGTATCCAGCACTGATTAAAAAAAAGTTCTTTCTGTTAAATCAGGGTCTACTAGATATTTGCTTGGTCAGAAATATACCATCAGTTATGTCTGATCTTATGTGAGGTATCACCCACGTTAGACCAAATTAAACTGACAGTGGAGTTTTTCCTTAAATCAGCCCTTACTTTTCCCTTAATGACCTCAGAAAACTCTTTTTGACCCTGTTTGGAAGTCGCAATGAATCGGACCCATCCGCAGGAGTAAAAACCTTCCTTGTTTTATTTAAATAAAAATGACATGCGGCCACAAACGAAACAAAAAATAAACAGTACATGAACACTTAGAAACATGACTCAACATGGCAAAACCGTAACAGGAACACAAGGAACCGAACACAACAGTGAGCAATAACTTGACAAGGAAAGGGCAGGTATAAATAAGTCAACACATTTGGGATAATTAAAAAGGTGACATAACACATGACCTGATCACATGATGATCAAAAAGGAGTAGCAATCCCCCTGTCAGTGCCCCCTCTGGTAGTCTGGCAGTGGATTGTCCCAGTACGGGCAGTAGTAGTTAAGTAGTTAAGGTGCTGGGTTGTTGATCAGAGGATCAAGCCCCAGCATCACCAAGCTCCACTCTTAGGCAATTGAGCAAGATCTTTACCCCTCTCTGCTCCAGGGGTGCTGTATCATAGCTGCCCCTGCGCTCTGACCCCAACTTCCTCAGCTTGGATATGCAAAGAAGAGAATTCCACTAATGTATGTGTGCCAATAATAAAGGCATCTTAGTTCCTTTCAGACCCCTTTATACAAGATAATATGGCCAAAAGTATGTGGACATCTGATCGTCACACTGATATGTACTTGTTGAACATCCCATTATAGATTTAGTCTCCATTTACTCTTATGATACACTGAAATATAATGCTTGTTCAGCGTATACATTGCTCCCACATGATTAAATTACAAGTAACAAGTCGTTATCGTACATCAAACATGATTTGAGCTTGTATTTTTAAAATTCCTAAATAAAATCTAACACTGAGCTCACACCTGAGCTGAGAAACAATGCTGGTGTTAAACAACAGACACACTACCACCATGCTGTTACACCATATATGATTTATTTATATAAATATAAGACTAGCTTCGTAGTTTCTATCAGCACCAACATCCAACGTAAATGATTTACATTAATACAGTGGAACCTCAACATACAAATGGCCTACCTTATGAATTTCCACCTTAAAAATTGAAATTTTGCAAGAAATTTGCATCGGCATACGAAGCATTTTCGGCATACGAACGACTGAAAACCGAACAGCGGCTAAATTCATTTTAAGAAGGAAGCGTTCAAAACTTGCGTCAGTGGAAAGCCAAATGAAAGCTGTTTCGAAAGAGTCAACCCACGATACCAACATGAATCATGAATCGATGAATTGATCATTCGCACAATCTACTCATCAGAAATATATATTTTATCTATACCTAATATTTTTTCAGTGTAAGCTCTACTCTTCTAGATTTTGGGTAGTTGCCATGTTGATGTGCCGATACTACAGTGATACAGTGAGATGAAACAGCATTTTGAAAAGAAAGAAGGAACTAAAAGGCTAGATAAAATGTCTAAGTTTAGTCTCAGCGTTGTGAGAATGTAGGTGTGCAGCTTCAAAGTTGGTCACAACCACAGCTTTTAATGAATTCAACCACACAGGGCTATGAACTTGAACATATTCCCCGCTTTAATACAACACTCTTAAGCTCTCCATTCAGAAGGTGTTGATTAATTTTCTTTAACAGCAGAAGCTGACAGGAATTTAAGCTTCAAGGAAAGCACAGGTTTAGATTAATGAGCTTGTACTTAGCTTGTTGTAACCGAAGCCTAATAATAAACCGGACATTTTTTTAAGCAAAGCTTTTATTTATTTATTTATTTATTTATTTTTCACATATTTCTTTTTATATTTCTAAGCAGGTATCTTGGGTAATCTATGAGTTATAAAAACCTGATTTATTTATATCCTCTATGAATAATATGATCTGTATGAGGCCCAGAAGGAGTCTTCTATTGCACAGGACCTCAGCCTTCCTCACACAGACCTTATTTAAAGCTCTTTCCAGACCTGTAAAAAATTTAGAGGTCCAAAGAAACACTTAAAAAAAAAACAGCTGAATATAGACGATGGAGGTCACTTTAAGGTGTTAGATTTTTAGATGGAGATGCAAGTAATAAACCATTAATTAAATTTATAGTGTTTTGAACAATAGACATTGACACAAGCAGCTTTATAGAAATCTGGATGTAGATTGAAATCCCTAATGGGAAAGACAGAGGAGATGGTGCTGAGGAAAAATCTTCCCTGAAAAGACATGAAGAAGAAGAAACCAGACTCTGAGAAGGAATTTGCATTTTTCTGCCCCAGAAATTAGCCATACCACGGTCAAGGCAAAGTTGCTCATGAGTGGGATTTCCTCATTGCTGATTTGTTCGATTAACAGCATGAACAGCATCACGATGCACCTCACAGGCAGCAGAAAGCTTAAAAAAGAATAAACTGGAAAAGCATGTGTAAATGTAAATGAGTGAGGATGAAGGAGGAGATTTGGATGCTTCCAGCACAACAAGGAAATTATTGACGGTTATATTATAAACGCTTTGTCGAGGCAGATCTCGAGGAAGCTCTCTAATGTCAAGGCAAGTGTGTGTGTAATCACAGGATGGCACAGTAGAGCTTTAGAGAGAGACATGCATCCTCTCTCTCTCTCTCTCTCTCTCTCTCTTGCCCACTAAACAGTATAGTTTTTTTTCTGAATTCCAACTCTTTGTAGGATCACCATGGTTACAGCCTCCATTTCAGAAGTGAAAGATTTTGACACACAGAGCCAACAGGGGGATCACGGCACAGGAACATTCAACTACACACACGCTACTGCGCTCACACACACACAAAATGTTTGTGATTATATCATAACCTGATAATAAAGTTCAATGCCTAATTGGGGATGGATGTATGAATGGATGGATGGATGGATGGATGGATGGATGGATAGATAGATAGATAGATAGATAGATAGATAGATAGATAGATAGATAGATAGATAGATAGATAGATAGATAGATAGATAGATAGATAGATAGGTTTAGGATACACCTAGGTCTTGACTCATATAAATCTCTATTTTTATTAATTGTATATGATGAGTGTCTAATAATGGATGAATGGATGGACGGACAGATGGACGGATGGATGGATAGATGGATACACAGTAGGACTTACTGTTATTTATTACCATGAACAAAACATATTTTGGTTTTTCTAGGACTGTGAAAATTTGTTGTTTTTAGTCCAACTAAAAGGAAAAATTCTCAAGGAGAAATTTTAAAATGTGTGTGTTTAAAATAAAATATTAAATAAACTTGCCTGTGTTCACATAAATCAAATGCTATCACAAGGCAGTAGGAATGCAGTGGTTTATATTATATAAATATTTTCACTTCTTTCATTATTTTAGCCCTTCAGCCGCTTTTTTTTTTATCATTTAACCAATCAGGTTTTAGCTCATGTGGCAAACAAAATCCAATGAACCTTGTGAGTTGAAAGATCAGTGATGCAGTAAATGTTGTCTAGTTGCAGAAGCATCTCTTTGCCCTACATTTCAAGAACTATATGTAACGTCTAATTTAAGTGTTGCTGCAGCTCCTGTGTTGGATTCTTGCACATTCTTCTTGTGTGTTTCATTTGGTGTGAATGGCTATGTGTGGTGGACTACAATGGATGGGTGGAAAGAATGATCTAGATATATACCAAGTAGTTTATATCAACATTAAAAATGCCCTGAAAGGAGATTAACTTTATATTTAAACAACAAAAAAAAACACAACACAACAAACAGAGGTTAGAGTTCTTAGCATGACAATTTTATGTATGAGGTAAAAAGAGTCCAGTTGCTTTGGAAGAAAATTTACATTCAAATGAATATTAAAACCAACAGTAACTAAAACCTAATCAAAATCAGTTCATATCCTACAAAGATATTCCCCAAGCTCTTCTTAAAAACCTGTAGCTAAGGTGGGTGGTAAGTAACCAGCAGGAGAACAGACGGATGGCTCTTGAGATGCACGGCAATGAAATTGAAGTAATGTAGAAAATTCCCCAAGAGAGATTTAAGTTCACAGAATAGTGTCGTGCTACATACAGGCGACACCCCCAAACTTCTTATTCACAGCAGATACTAGAAGAAATCTAAATTACGGAGGAGAGTTTTCGTTTGAAAGCCGAGTGTGGTCGATTACCTGGTCGATTATGAGACGTATTGATTAGTGCTACTCATTCAGTACAGTGGATTTAAAACCAAGTTCTCACCGTTAACACGTTTCACAGTAATTAAAGCACACCTAATGGAGCTATTATTCAGGACTCGTTAGGTAAGTGCCAGTATTCTGATGGACAATACATCAAGATATTTACTACACCAGATCTTAAATATTGATTTGTTCAATTTTTAAATCATTTCCTTTCACAGGGAAGAGTAAGAACGTCTATCTTCACACTGAGAAAAATGATAGGTCGTGCCTTTCAGTGTCTTTCAATGGCAACTCCATAGCTCTACCACAAAAAACATGGAGCTCCAGTAACAGCTGCTAGGGAGTTTAGAACGTTCTCTCAATGTCCATGTTGTCTTTCTCAGGTTTCCTCCCACCTCCAAAAACTGGCTATGCCAAATTATGCCTAGGTGAGAATATGAGTGTAATGATGTCCCTCATCACACCCAGCATTCCTGGGATAGGCTCTGCACCACAATCCATCACAATCCTGGCTGAATAAATGAATGGAAAGCATGTGTAGCAATATTGTGATAGTTTTGCAATTAGGCCATTTAAACACAATGTTTCCTAGCAGAGTTTCATTGAAAAAGGAGATCAGAAATACCCTGTCTTGTTTGCCCAGCATGGCAAGAAGCTCATCCATTTGATCCTGCTTATTTTCTTTGAGAAAAGCTTGAGGCTTTGCAGTTCCTTGTTGTTGGATTTCGTCTTCTTTCAGCTGCTCCCAGTAGGGGTCGCCAAAACAGATCATTGATCCACATATTTTACACCAGATGCCCTTCCTGACGCAACCCTACTGTTTTATCCAGGCTTATGCAAACCCCATTATCTGGACTGGATCCCTGTCTGAGGTATCGATCAGAGGATCCTAGCCACTGAACCACCATGGAACTGCTTTGCAGCTTGTTGTTAAATCTGTAAATATTATAAATGTTTAAATGCACCTAAAATTCACCCCCACCTTGTGCCCAGAGAACCCTGGGATCCAGGCATCAGGCTTTCCATGACACTGTGTAGGATAAGCAGCAAAGAAAATGCATGGATGGAAGATAGATAGATAGATAGATAGATAGATAGATAGATAGATAGATAGATAGATAGATAGATAGATAGACAGACTCTGACAGTCCATTACAGAGCATCATGCCTAAACATTCACACAATCATTCACACCTACAGCTCATTTAGCTTCCCTAATCCACCAAACTCTGTGCTTTTGGAAGGTGGGAGGAAACCAGAGAACCACACAGACAGATGAAGCACATACAAAACTCCACATAGATAGAAACCTGAGCTCAGGATCAATCCAGGAACCCCAGAGCTGGGAGGCAGAGACGTTTCCGCCTACGCCGCCGATCTAAGCAGCTAGCTTGTATTAACATAATTAGGTAGTTTGCACAAAAAACACATCAAGTCTTTCAGAGGCAGACTTCCTCCTTGACATACAGTAACAAGTGGATGAAAATTGGCTAGAAATGTAAAATATAAGACAAAAACAAGATGTAGCATGAGGGAGAGTCACATAGCAGTCCAGTAATGCTCCTCATAACAAACACTTAACACTTTAATTGGTCATAAAAACACACACAAGCAGGAGAATATTAATTACACTGGGAATGTATGCTGGGGCTGTGGAAGCTTCTGATTGCAAATTGCACATCATTCTGTTTACCTGCTTTGTGCTGATGCCATGCATACATACACACACACACACTCACACACACACACACACCTCAATTCAGGATGTAAATGTGATGACAAGCTGTAGAGTGTGTGCATGTGTGCGTGTGTGTGTGTGTGTGTGTGTATGTGCATGTGTGGGTGGGAATAGCTCCAAGCCAAGCCTGCTCTGCTATGTGCATCAACACAGGAAGGAGGGGAGGAAAAAGAAAGAGCGAGAGAGAGAGACAGAAATGAGGATTGGTTTTCCGAGTGGGTGTACAATATCAGTATAAGCAATACAATAACCCTGAGCATTCAGGACGAGCGTCACTGCGCAACAGGTCTCTTAGGGAACGATATAAGAAAGGCTGTTAGATTCTCCCACTCCGGTCATACCAAACGAAGAGATAGAAGCGGAGATAAAGGGAGCGAAGATAAACAGTCATAAACGTGATCTAATCGTAACAGGATTCTCAATCCATCACTTAACACGACAACATGATATGCATCGGGACCAAAACCGAGCCAACGATCCTTTCCTGTCAGGTACGATGACAGACTGCATGCCAGCAGGATCTGGCTCTCACACACAGATGTGTCTGCCCCCCTAAAGATCATATATGAATTATATATCAGATACCCTAAGGGTTGTGGAAATCGATACCAAAAAAATTCTCAACCTATATATTAAACGCAGCAGGAAAAATGAACAAATGACTAAGGTATGCTGAAAAATGATATATGTTAGCTTAGGATTTATTGCAAAATTACTGAGGCCTTCTTTTTTCATATCTTGATCTACAGGATCTGGGAAATTCCTCCATCACAAAACTGATAGCTCAATTTAATTCAATTATATGTTATTTCTATATAACAGTGGACATTGTCTCAAAGCAGCTTTTCAGAACATAAGAAATTAAAAAGTTACAAAAAGTTAAAGATTAATATTAGACTTATTTGTATTAGCCTCCTGCTGGTACAGCAGCAGGATCCCGCGCTCTCATTGCTGCGGCCCGGTCTCAATTCCTAGGCAGGTAGCTAACCCAGTCACTGAGGAGTTAACTCTCAGTGGCGGTCCGAAGCCTGGACAAAATAGGAAGGTTGCATCAGAAAGGGCATCCGGTGTAAAACCTGTGCCAAATCTAAACATGTGGACCAAATGATCTGCTGTGGTGACCCCCAACAGGGAGCAGCCGAAAGAACAACAACAACATTTAAATTTATTGGTATTAATCCCTAGTAGTAATGTATATTGATATGCAGAGTCTCACTGAGTGCACAAGCAAAATATCACCGAAATGCTTAGCATTTCTGGGCACAAGCTCACCAAATTAGGCGGTAAAAGATTAGGAAAAAACATGATCACTCTCCAGACTCCCATTTTAGCATCAGCTTTCTGTTCTTGACAGAAATGGAACCTTCTACTGGTGTAGTTCATCCACCTCAAGTTTCTAACCTTGATGCTTTTCTGTTCAAGATGGTTGTTAAAAGTAATTACTCAAGTTAGTCTCACAGAACTGCTTCAAGCTTTGTTCTTTTTGCAATATTTTGCGTAAACTTTATTGTAAAATATTATACACTGACCTACTAGTTCCTCAAGAGATCTTGGTTGCTGTTGCAAAAAGGACAATATTAACATTTACATTTTTTACTGTTCAGTGTCTCCCAAATTAGGATGAGGTTTCCTTCTGAGCCTGGTTCCTCTCAAGGTTTCTTTCTCATACCATCACAGGGAGTTTTTCCCTCACCACCGTCACCTCAGGCTTCTCAATAGGGAAAACGAGGGATAACATAGTAAACTTTAGAATTTCTTTCTATGTTTCTGTATTTCTGTAAAGCTTCTTTGAGACAATATCAGTTGTTAAAAGCGCTATACAAATGAATTGAATTGAATTGAACTTTAGAGTCCAACTAAAGTGCGAAAATGTGAAGAAGATCAGCCGTTTCTAAAATTCTCAAAGCAGCACATCTGGCAAAAACAACCATGGCACAGACTGAGAAAAGTCACTAAAATGATATCACTTTCATTCCGATGCTTGATGTGAACAGCGGATCGTCTTTTGAGGATTGAAAAGAAAGATATTCATGTATCATTGCCAAGAATCACACGGTTAGTGTTATCAGGAGACCAATTCACAAAATCAGTTGTTCTCTCCAGTAAGGATCTTTCATTCTGAGCTGAATTAACAACAAACTCATTTTGAATCTACTTCACATGACACCTGGATCTCAATTTGGATGGATGTCTGAAACGGCTTAGTGCTATTACAGATCCTACAAAGTGACAAGTTGCTGGTCGTCACTGCAGCAGAACAAACAGCTGTGAATCTTAAATTCCTCGCAAGGAATATTTCACTTACATGAACACCAAAAATGTGGGTTTAACAGTCGGTGTTATGCACAGGTGGTGGATTTGTACAGTTATTTATTGAGTAACTCTGCACTAGGCCCATCATTCACTGTGCAATCTGGCTGTCGGTAAATTATTTTTTTACTGGAAGGATTAATTGGCATTCACAGATATTGGACAGTACTTTTAGAATCCTGAACATGCAAAAAACAAAAAGCTACAACACACCTTATGTTAAACATTTCAAACGCTGCATCTCAGAGCTGAAACCAACAAGTTTCTGACTATTTTGTGCAGAGGACAGACCAGATGTGCTACATTACGTTTTTTTTTTTAGAAGAGAATAGTAATCATACTCTTTGCTTTTCTTTCTCTTATTTACTAATTAATTTTTTAAAGCACTTAATCATGTACTGTAGCTTGCCATATGTTGTTATTCTACCATTTTGTGGCCTATTTGATTATTTCTGGGCAACCAAACCAGGGCAGCACACTGGAGCTTTTACTTACAGCTGATAAAATGATGAATTGCCGACCCTGATACATTGCTATTGGTATAATTCAGTGTTTTTGATATAATTATGGATTTTATGTAGTGTAGTACAGCTCTGATGTGTCCATGCATGGACTAACCAAGTCCTCTGAAGGTGTGTTATGGTATCTGACACCAAGACATAATCAGCAAGTCCTATAAGGTGTGAGGTGGAGCTTCCATGGATCAGACTTGTTTGTCCAGCACATCCCACAGATGCTGGATCGGATTGAGAGCTAGGAAATCTAGAGGTCAAGTCAGTTGGTTAAGGCTCTGGGTGGTTGATCAGAAGGTTGGAGTTCAAGTTCCAGCACTACCATGACATTTAACCTTCTGTGCTCCAGTGGAGCTGTATCATAGCTGCCCCCGCACTCTGACCCCAACTTCCACAGCTGATGAAAGAATTCCACTGTACTGTAATGTACAGAGTGTGTATGGTTGTCTGTCTATATGTGGCCCTGTGATGGACTGGTGACCTGTCCAGGGTGTACCCCTGCCTTTCGCCCAATATGTGCTGGGATAGGCTCCAACAGATCCCTGTGACCCTAATTAGGAATAAAGCAGGTATAGAAAATGGATGGATGAATGTAATATACAGTATCTGTGGCAATAAAGGCTTCTTATCCTGCTGAATTTGGTAGCTGGAACATGTCAAAGTGACCCAAGATTGACCAGAGCACCACACTGTACCAGTGTAACTAGATAATCAGTGTTTTTCACTTGACCTGTCAGTGGATTTGATGTTACGGCTGATCGGTGTGTATAAAATGACTTTTTTGACTTTACGAATAAACGCAGAAGCCCAAGTCCAGCCTTTGATGACACTCAGTAAAACACACAGGTCTCTCGATTGCTCAGGGTGAAACTCGCTGCTGATCTGTTTGGAGGCTTCAGTCATACCTGATGGATAAATTGCACTATTTCTAAAGCATATATTCTGAACTGTAACAAGGCAATTTCGTGATTTCTTCAGATTGATGGTTGGACTGAAAAGCTCAGCTCCATTTTATTTCACTCAGAAACACTTAACAAGCTTTCTGATAATTAGAGTAATAAAGTGTTATGTTGGTGAGAGAGTTGAGTTTGGTCACTCTTGTTGTCTTAAACACTAGTATTAAAGAAACCAGAGCCTCGGACATGTCTAAAGCACCCACTTAAACACAAAATGACAGACTTTGCTCTGATAAGCATGAGACGGATGTATATGTATATCCTTTTGCATTTAATTTAATCAGTACTACTCAAACACTGCATGTTGACTCGACAAAAATCCCAATGCTCCGTTTGTAAACTTTCACACTGTCAAGTACAGTGGAACCTCGGCATACAAATTTAATTTGTCCTGGAGGCGAAAATTTGGTATTGCAAAATGAATTTTCCCATAAGAAATAATGTAAATGCAGATAATCCGTTCCAGCCGCCCCAAAAATATGACCAATATTCCCAATACGAAGCGAATGTAAACTGTACGGCTGCTTACAAAGAACTGACCCAAGCCAAGCATTCCATGTCAAGGGTCATCACAGGAAGTCGTGCCATAAAGCATGGGCTAATCCACATCCACTGTACTTCTAATCCATTAACGTTTCATGAAAAATGCATTAGCAATAGCATCAGATCGATTCTACTATGACGTCCATCATATTGTGAGTCTCCTGTCACAGCTTTAAATGAAATTATTTATTAGTCAATACAAATTACACATTTTAAATGCACCTTAATCACAGACTATCATACAGTCCTGCTTGTTATCTGGACATGGTTTTGAAGCTGATTAATATTTATATTTATTTTAAATAAGTCAGGACTTGGGACTTACTTATTATGACTAATTTTAGAAGAAAATTAATAAAATTGAATAGTATTAGGTATAATAAAATAGCATTAAGATTGAATTTATCACTCTATAAGCTTCCAATTGGAACTCTCTAGAACGATAAAATCAAACCTAATACTATTTTTTTTCCGTCTCTCTTCTTTCTCTCCTCATCTAGTAATCCTAAAATATATTGAATATGCTTTCACATATGCAGCATTTACTCTGTTTGAATTGACCTCTGTAGTGTGGTTTCATTGCAGTGAGAAAGCAGAAAGTGAATCAAACATGCCGTGTATTTTGGGTTGCAAGCTGTTAAACTGAGCCGCGAGGCACAAAGTGACCCAAAGGACAGAGCAGCAGAAATGCGATGTGTTGTGGAGATTTGGACCAACAAACAAAAAGAGAACATAAATACGGGAATACTGGATACACAAAATGTTTCCACACGGCTTTTTTAATATAATTATCCAGCTAATTATTGAGGGATTGCTACATGTTTTCTATGCGCATGTGATTTTTGTGCTTTTTCATCACCTGATCAGTATAAAGTGTCCATTCTGGTCTGAATTTCACACGGCTAATAATTGCGAAAGCCCCCTATATAGATGGGTGAACACCTTCAAAGCTTAAAGGAACTGCATTAATTATAAACCACTGGAAGAAGTAACTGAGCTTTTTTTTTCACGATGTGACTCCTGGATTATCGCTTCCTACTCTGTCACGGCCAGTATCCATACTTCTTCTCAAACCGATGAGCTAAGATATGGCCTCAGAGGGTCATTACAGCATTGCTCCATTTAACAGATCATTCAATTCCTTCATTCAATTACTTCATTCTAGCAATTTGTTGCTTAATTGGCTGAATTAACATATTATCACATTTACACACCTTACATTAACTAGGTGTGTTAAAACCACATGGGATGGAAGGATTATGCAGTGTAAAGTACAACCCAATATCTGCATAAACTCTGGCTAGATTTCTTCTCTTTCAGTGATGGGGTACAGCTTGTGTATTTTTGTATGAACCTCAAAGCTATTTTTTTCATTAAAACTGTGATAGAAAGCATTTAGGTCGCTTGCTTTGTAGGTTTGTATGATTGAACAATCTCTGGTGCTGTTGTTTAGCTGCATGATTGCTTGATAACTTCAATTGGAAGACATTGGGCTATCTGATACTGTATATTCGGAATATACACTATATTGCCAAAAGTTTTGGGACACCCCTCCAAATCATTGAATTCAGGTGTTCCAATCACTTGCATGGCCACAGGTGTATAAAATCAAGCACCTAGGCATGTAGACTGATTCTACAGACATTTGTGAAAGAATGGATCGCTCTCAGGAGCTCAGTGAATTCCAGCGTGGAACCGTGATGGGCTGCCACCTGTGCAATAAGTTCTTTCATGAAATTTCCTCACTACTAAAAATTCTACAGTCAACTGTTAGTGGTGTTATAACAAAGTAGAAGAAATTGGGAACAACAGCCACAAAGTGCTAGGCCACATAAAATCACAGAACGGGGTCAGCGCATGCTGAGGAGCACAGTGTGCAGAAGTCGCCAACTTTCTGCAGAGTCAATAGCTACAGACCTCCAAACTTCATGTGGCCTTCAGATTAGCTCAAGAACAGTGTGTAGAGAGGGTCAAGGAATGGGTTTTCATGGCTGAGCAGCTGAATCCAAGCCTTACATCACCAATACAAAGTGTTGAATGCAGTGCCATACTGAACACTGGACTCTGGAGTTCATGCTTCTCTGTCTGGCAAAACTTTTAGCACTTTAGGTTGGCCCTGGGCTGACTCTGTGACACCATTTGTTTAGGACCTCATTTATGACCTTGTGTAGGACTGTGATGTCCTTGGACATACTTTTGTTCAGTTCTGAGCCCAGACACTCTGTAACAAACTCACCAAAACCATCAGTAAATGCCTTAACCACCACATCTGTTCCTGCCCACAGCTTTTCTTTATCGATGTTGCCTATAGATATCACAGAATACGACCTTTCCTCTGTATAAATACTCCCTGCTGGTCTCAGGTAAACTCTGTGTGTTTCTTCTTCCCTAAATTCAGCTCAGAGGCAGCAGACCGATTCAGACTTCTTCTCCAAGTGAACCCAAAAACTATTTCAGGTATCTAGGGGCTTGTCTGGGATCATCAAGCATACTGGGCCACGTGCAGGTAAGTTCATCAGTAAATTTAACTGGTGTCTGGACAACGGAAGAGGAGTGGCAGGGAATGAGTGGGTAATGAGTGAGTTGTTTCACCTGGATCTGGTTATGTATATGAGCTTTTATTTATAATGTGTGTGTGTTTGTTGTGGTGATTGACTATTGACCCTGTAAGAGAGAGCCCATGCAAGCAGAGCTGACCTTGACTATGAGCAAACAGACAGCAGTGTGTGTGTGTGTGTGTGTGTGTGTGCCTTTTCATTTAAAGCAATTTAGATTGTTGATTGAAGTGCTGAAAAGTGCGCTGGTATAAACTGACAAAATAATAATAATAATCATATAACAGTGCAGTGGTGGGCAGTGGTGGCTCAAGTGGTTAAGGCTCTGGGTCGTTGACCGGAAGATCAGGGGGTTCAAGCCCCAGCACCGCCAAGTTGCCACTGTTGGGCCCTTGAGCAAGGCCCTTAACTCTCTCCCCTCCAGGGGCGCCGTATCATGGCTGACCCTGCGCTCTGACCCCAACCTCCAAGGATGGGATATGCGAAGAAAGAATTTCACTGTGCTGTAATGTATATGTGACAAATAAAGGCTGTTTCATTTCATTTTCATTTCACATCACTCTTTCCAAAGCCTACCTCCTGTGTCCTAGTTTACCTTCCTGCTTACCAGGTTTTACAGCAGAGTTTTCACAGTTTTTTATCACCTAAGTTGGTATCAACACAGGAAAGAACATGTCAGAACAATGGGAGTGCCTGAAGTAAATCCCACCTCCGTTTATAGAAAGCTCATTATCATTTTCAGGGAATCAAAAATAAACTGGTCAGCCTGACCAAGTCACCGGAAGTGCATAGAGGAAATGCTATGTAAGGACAGTTTTCTACCTGAGTCTGATTGCCCAGAGCAGACAGCAGGTGGGCGGCTGAATAAGGAAGGCAGGGTGAAGAGTGACCGGACTGAGAGAGTGGGCAGACTAGAAGAGAGGAGCGAGTGAATGAGGAGGTGGAGGATGAATAAATAAAAAGATGACAACAAGACAGAGTATTCTGACATGCTGTCAAGACAGCAGGAACAGTGTTAGCCAGTCAATGAGACCAGGTCCCCTCTGCACTCTGGGTCATCTCTTACAACTCTGTCTTCTTATACCATAAACAGAATAAATCCCCAATAAAACCCCATATGTGCTCTATACACCTTTTATATATCACGATAGGGGATCTCAACCTTTTTTTTTCTTCTTTTTTTTTTTCAGCCAGAGACCCCTTTCGCTGTAAATAATTCCTCTGACCTCTTCAGCACAGATTTGTTTCACGACAGGTCTCAAAGATTGGGCTCATTATGATTTATTGGAGAGAAATTTCCCTCAACAGAAAGCATGCACTGACCAAACCCATGGGTTAAAAACTATAAGAACTCAGTAATAAATGCAAATGTCATCTGATTAAAAAGCAAACAAACAAAAATAGGCAAAATAGACCCCTGTATTTATTTCAAAGATGACGTTAGATGCCGTAGAGCACCACAGCAATAGTATACGTTTCTATCCAATGTATGGTATATAGGGCAATGTATGGAATATAGGGTAGTGGTGATTAAAGTGGTTAAGGCTTTGGATTGCTGATCAGGGGATCGGGGTTCAAGACCCCTAATTGAGCAAGGCCCTTAACCCTCCCTGCTCCAGGGGCACTGTATCATATTTGCCCCTGCACTCTGACCCCAACTGCCTCAGCTGGGATACATGAAGAAAAGAATTCAGCTGTGCTGTAATGTATGTGTGGCGATAATAAAGGCTACTGTTTTCCATCTGGGGTGTTTTCTTCTTTATCCTCCTAGCCTCCTTTATAGTTGCATATAATGCTTATTATCAAGTATCACCATGAAAAATAATATTAACATAATAAGCAAATAGATCCAGTTGTAGTAGGACGTTCCATAGTTGCTTAAAAAAAGTTAAATGCGTGGTGAGATTCTTCAGTAGACCTCATTTCTTACAGTCCAAATAGTTGACTAGATAAAACATTTTCCCAACTTTTTGGATTTCTGCTCTGATACAGTTTTGTACGTAAAAAATATAAATGAAAATATTTATTCTCAGAATATTTAATCTCTTTAGTTAGTGTGCTTTAGTTTCAATTTCAGGGTTCATATTGTGGAAAATGAAAACACTTTCTATATATATATCTCTATATATCTATAAAATGGAAACACTTTCTAATATATTATCCAACAATGTATGGGCAAGTCAACAATTTTTGTGTCTGAATTCAATTACCGGATTAAATGTTACAGTTTATGGATATTATCCTTTAAAAGAAATACATTTAATATATTATAAAGCAAATGAAATGATCTTTCATTCAAAGTGAAACTCTTAACCCATGATCCAAACTCACTTAGCAAAGAAAACAACTCCACCATGTGTATTATTCTCGAAAGATTGAAAGCTCAAGGCTAAGCATTCTTCACCCTCTGGCACAGCCAACCATTACAGCAGAGCTCACTCAAGGTGATATTGCGCAAACGCCTTAAAAAGTATCCGCTGCAGTGACGAACACAGCTAAATTAAGAGATGTCGTGGGTGTTATTAGCGTGCGCTTTCATTCAGAGTCTGAAACAAGAATTAGCTGTAATAATTGCGATGTTAAAAAACAAAGAAAATGGAAGGATTTCAATGATTATTTAACAACCAGGATGCATTATTGGAACAGCAGAAGAGTTTATCACAGTTATGAATGAAGACATTGTGTTTTAACCTACATAAAAAGCTGCAATGATTTGGACTTGGTGTTAAAAATAAAATAAGCATTATTATTTAGCCGGGGGTGGAGGGGAGTACTCTAAAACACTGTGTTCAGTGGAGTCACTCTGCCATCCCAACAGTAATTCACAGTCAGAGCTGTCCGAGATTTTTGGGTTCACAAATCACATGTCATTATAGATACGTCACACATCGCGGCCCAGGATAGTCTGACTGCTATTATGGCTAGCACAGACAGAGACAAATAATAAAATGAGCCTGATGTAGAGGAGACCCCAAAAAACCCCTGATGGCAGCTCTTGTTACATAATGAACATCCACAAGTTGCAACTAAATAAAAAATATATACATAATATATATCTTATAAAAGCACGCACTGCAAATAGCCCCAATAGTGGACAGTCTTCAAGTAACACAGGACAATAAAGAGCTCATAGATTCAAGTTAAGTAAACACTACCTGTCTGAATTTTCTCCTGCAATCTGATTTGCTGATGAAGACCATGTTGTTTAAGTAACCCAGCCTTCATTAGAAATCCAATTACAGAATAGCAGGTTGATGCAGTACACCAAATTTCAGCTTAATAGGATTTATGGTTGCTGATAAACCCTGCAAAAACTCAGCACTGAACCAGCACTGTGTGATTGACCACACTACAAACTTTTCCACAACATTTTTCCAGTTTTCTTAATTACTCCATGCAAGTTATAGCTGTTGAATAGATTAGTTTCCAAACCACAGGTATACACAAATCTTCAACTGTTTTTAACATCTATTCAAGTTCATTATACTGTATCTCCAGTGATTGTACCCCTTAATAACAGAGATCATGTCATGCTATTAAGTTAAGACCAGATTTTAAATGCCTTCATTTTTATAAAAGTGCCTGAGCTACAGTTTAATAATCACTGTGACACAGAATACCCATCCTTCCACTATTTTCTGCTTACCCGATGTCCCTAACAGAACTCTGTAATAGCAAGACAATCTTTATGAGAAGATGAATATAATATTGTTTTTTAACTGATGAGCTACACTGTGAAATCCTCAGTGTTATTTATTGTTAATACAACACAATATGAATAAAATTATAGGATGAATAATACTAATAATATTAATAATAAACATTAGCCTTTGGGGTTGTAGTCTGCACCGCTGTTCAGGCATCAGTGCTCAACTAATTCCTTTCCACTACATTTTACCTGAGTCTCCTGAGATGTTTTCATTTGTCCTATTAAATCTAGTTGGTAAGGGCAAAGTCAGGAAAAAGTTGGACCAGCCTTTAATAGACCCTGTAGAGATCCAGCTTTAATTGAGTCCAGCACTCCAGCTAAATTGATTCTTGAAATCCAGCTGGATCTACTGATGAATTAATAAGTTAATTTTTTCCAGCTGTTATTTTTGGCCCTTCCATTAAAAACTGAGTCTGGAAGTCTAACTGGATTAATTCTAGCTCCAGATGAGACAAATTACAGACCCCTAGATGGACTGATTCCAGAACTAGAAACCAATCATTACTAGCAGAATTTAATCTTGAGATCTACCTGGACTGATTCAGGCATGCCAGCTCCAATAATTCCAGTACTCCAGCTTGATGGATTCTAGAACTCTAATTAAATTGATTCTTTCTTTTAAGCTAGCTGGATTGATTTTAGAACTCTAGCTGAATTTATTCCAGAATTTAAAATGGATTAATTCCAGAACTCATGCTGGATTGATTCAGGAAATCTATATAAATGGATTCTAGAAACCTTAGTGGACTGATTTTTTAACTCTAGCTGAATCGATTCCGGTAATCAAGCTAGATTGATTCAGGAAATTTACATAAATGGATTCCAGAAATCTAAGTGGAGTGACTTTAGAACTTTAGCTGGATTGATTCCGGAGATGAAGCTGGATTAATTCTGGAACTCAAACTAAACTGATTCAAGTAATCTATATAAATGGATTCTAGAATTCCAATTAGATTAATTCCAGAACTCAAGCTGGATTAATTCCGGAACTCAAGATAGACTGATTCAGGAAATCTGTGTAAATGGATTCTAGAACTCTAAGTGGATTGATTTTTAGAACTCTAGCTGGATCGATTCCAGAACTCGAGCTGGATCAATTCCTGAAATCTATATTGATGAATTCCAGAATTCTAGCTTGATTTATTGTTGAACTGAAGGTTAAAACAATTCCAGAAATCCAGCAAGAGTGATTCAAGAACTCAGCCTATATTCATTCTGAAAATTCATCTGTCATTATAAAAAATCATCACAGATGAATTACTGCTTCCACAGTGCCAGGTGAGAGCAGCTAGCTCCAGCATAACTGTACCACATACAGTGCCAACATTCTATACCACACTGACAGACATGTGCACCTTTTCCATGTTCTTCCCAAAATCTACTGTGCTGTTAAATCTGCTTGACTCTGAATATTAATAGAGTACACTGCAATGTTGGCTTACCAAGGAAAGAGGAGGCTTCAGTCTTGCAGGCCTTCTCTTAGCTTAGTCCGTCTGTCTCTGTATTTGAGTGCAAGTCTGTGGAGCTTAGAGGGAAAAGTCAACAAAGTGGCAGTTCAGCAAGGCGTAAACGAGTCTTTCCAGACAGTCTCCCTTTTTAAGACATCCATCACTGCTTTCCTTCAGTTCTATGAATCTTTTACGCAGGTCAGGTAAGACAGTGGCGCTGGGCTTGACCCAAAGTCCAAACCAAAGTCAGTACAACCTCCTGGGGTTTGGCATCATAAATGTCCAGCAGGATCTTCACTGTACAGCCTTAGTGCCCTTTTAGATTAGATTATTTCTGAATATACTCAAAATGTTAAGACTGAGTGGAGAGGTAATTTTAGGTAGTTGCTCTGGAGAAGGCCTAGCTGGTGTAGTTCACTGTTTATACTGTGCTTGTGTTCTAGTATCATAAGCAATTAAAATAAGTGAGTGCAGTTGATAAATTATTCATTCAATTCAGTAGGCTTGCTCTCATCTACTATTAGCAAAGCGTAAATATTTCATGCAGCATTTAAACTAAAGATCTTAACCTCAAAATTAAGTCGAATTAAGTCAAAAATAAATAAATAAATAAAGTCAGTACATAAAAATGAACAACAATCATCCGCTGCAGTGCAATACATGCTGATGTTAAGATCTCTCAGGCAGAGCCGTCTTTCTGTCCTTTATCTGTCCCTGTTCCGGCTGCAGGTCCAATCACTGATATTACACTCAGATACACACACCTCCCTCCTCCGGCTCGCGCATCCGTGACTTTTCTTTTTCTTTTCGGCTCCAGGTGCTGTATCGATGTCAAGCTGAACGCTATCATCTTTCCCCCCCCCCTTTTTTTTTGCTGCTTTAGTATCCAATAACCGATTATAGACGTTCAAGTATATCAAATCAAGAATTTAAATTTCAGAATGTTGGTCATGTGTTTGACTTTCACGTTACAGATTTTTGTCCCAGTCACTCCACACGCACAAAATAGGATTGGGTGCGCAACGCGCGGTACACATCCTGCAACGGTTATTTTTGCGGATACCGGTATTTAAAGAAATTGCATGCTCAGTTTTTGGAAAGGCGCGCGGCGGAATCGAAAGCAATTGAAGAAAAGGGAAGGAGGAAGAAGAGGCGCGCGTGTCCCCTGGGCAGAGCCGCGTGCCGACTGCAGCATCCTCCCCGCTGTTTACCGAGAGATGCGCACCGCAGCGTCCTCAGCCTCCAACGCGCACCGACAGCGCACAGCTTCGCCGAACGTCCGTCGCGATAAAATCCGCGAGATCTCGCCTCGAAAATACGTTGACGCGTGAGTGGGCGCACCGCCGGCACGTCATCACCTCCACCGACTGACGGGTACGAGAAAGGCGCGCGCGCGGAGCCACACGCACAGCAGCTGCAGCGGCGGCGGCGGCTGCGCTCGCGCGGCTCCAGAGGTGCGGCTTGGAAACACGAGCGCGCGTGTTAAAGCCGTCGTCTTTTCCGAGTTTAATTCTGAGAGGGAGGAAGGGGGGTGAGGAATCCCCTCCCACTACATTACACACACACACACACACCAAACTGTTTAACTGCATCCGCAACTACAGGAATCTCATTGTGCTGCAACACTTCACACTAATGTGTTGTGATTCTTGTGTTCAAGTGCAAGCGAGTTAACAAGACAAATCTATCTTCCTATTTTAAGTGCTTACATAATAGAAACAATTGATAAATACTGAAGCCATCAATAAATAAATTAAATAAAAACACCACCCACCTTCCAGTGAAATTTCCTTTTCTCCACCATGACACCTTCATGTGCTATTGGAATCATTTCAAATACCAGTTCATGAACATCAAAATGCAACAATTTGTTTATCTATTGAAGTTTTGGACAGAAATCTGATAGCAGATTACAAACCTGCTCACCTTTATCATTCTGTCATCTCAAAGGCAATGAAGGTTTTGGCAGACAATGGTGGATGATCCTTTATTTCCTTGCGAACACACTGGCTTTAGTCGATTTTAGTCACAGGACAGAATAAAACTCACAAGACACCTACTAATACAAATACTTAAGACTAATACCGCAGTGGCAAAGTGAAACTGAACCCCCAAAATCCTGAAGTTCTTGTTGAAGAATGTTTGTGTGTATGCGAGCCCTTCTTCAGCTGATTGCTCATGTAAGCAGATCGCTGCAATTTTCTTTAATCACAGGTCTATCATTAGAGGATCTTCATTATAATAATCGTACAGTATGTTACAGAATTCAGGCAGGATTTTACCGCTATCGTGTATAGTGTGCTGAGTAAGAACTTTAACTATTAGGAAGACATGGTGAAATGTTTGAAAGATGCTAAAATGGATCATGCTGGACAACTTTGCGAGGAAGAAATAGACTTATTTTGTTGTCATACAGAAGATATTGAGCTTATTATGGACCTAAAAACAACTTCTATCTAGAGACTTTAAGTCTACAAGACCTGAAATGGACCAATAATGTCTTTATGAAAAAACTTAAATCATACCAAGCTGCAATACTACTGAACTACTGTTTTTAGTCAGCAGCTAAAGTATATGCCTTTATGCTGATTATATGCCTTTAGATTATTTTCATTAGTCAGTTTGTGACAAACCTTTAATTCTGTATTAACTCACTCATGTATGATGAAGATTCAAGGTTTTCATAGCCTATCAAACGCTCTGGTTTGAGCCATCCTCCTTATCATCATCATTATCATCATGCCCATGTGCTAGGGACAGACCAAAATGTCATGAATACTAATCATTAAATGCTGAAAAATATATATTGTCATATCTAATCCAATGATTTTGCTCTGTTTAGTCCTCTATAACTATATATAGCCCCACAGAAACTCTTTCCTTTTCCTCTTTCCTTCTCCCTATAACAACTTCACAATATTCCCAACTTCCCTATGAACATTTCAAGAAATTCTCTGTATCTCTGCCTAAAATCTGATTTATTTCGTGCCTCATTTTGGATTATAATCATGAATCTATTTCATTAGATCTTTGTTCACCTTTAGCCGTACAAACAAAATGGTTTCTCTCAACTCTAATTCTCAATATCAGCTACGTTAATGCGTACACATACAGAGAAATGAGACCAATTAGCTGTATTTATGGCTAACGCTATAGATTTTCCAAACCTAGTCTTGATGTTAGGCTTTAAAACTGAGAAAGTCCAGGATGTATCAGTAACATGAGAGAATGAAACTGAATCATTTTATTCACAGCAATTTCTGCATGGAGAAAAAAAAAGATGGTTATGATAACTGAGCAAGTTCTGTAAATAAAAGCTTTTGTTGCTGTATTTTATTGTTCTGCTATACTAAGACTTATGACTTTTTAGTCATTTTGTCATTTAGTCAGTTTGGGCATTTATTGAGCTTTCAGGTAAATTAAGGTACTCTACTGTGATTGTATACAATACAACAGAACTCTCAGACAGCAACAAGGGCATCTGAACATAAAACAATGAAGGAATTCAAGTGAGAAGTTAAAAAAGAGGATTATTATTATTGAGCTGTGTATATTGCACATAGTATAAAGTGACAAGGTGCACTGGAGTGCGTGTCACAGCAGAGATTCAGAGGTTTACTGTAATTGTCTTGGGTAGGTCCTTAGTCCTTAACAGTTGGCGCTTACTTTTAACCCTGTCATTCGTGTGGAAGTAATTTAGTTTAAAATCTAGTCGGCAGTCGAAAGCACAGTGATTTGCCGAATGAATGCAGAAAGAAAGAGATAATGTTTGAAAGGAAGGAAGGAAGGAAAGAAGGAAGGAAGGAAGGAACGAAAGAAAGTAAGAACCAAAGACAGAAAGCTGTTTCTAAATCAACAAAGTGCTTTGAAGAAGCTGGTTGAGGAGGCAGTGAAAACTGATGAAAATCTATGAAAGCTTGCTGTATTCAGCGCTTGTCCAAACCCACCCTTCCAGACATTAATATCTGGCTACACCAGTGTCAGTTGATGCTGTCTCTTTCACACACACACACACACACACAGAGTCATTACTCTTCTGTAAATATGCGTGATTGGTCTTTATAAACAGCTGAACTGGTGTTTCTTGTTCTGAATCGAGGGTCACTCCCATTTCCATGAAATTACTGCACGGTTGGACTTCATTTAATCAGCAGGGTTTCAGGCTGAAATAAGATGGAAGTGAACAAAAGCAAAGTGGAGTTGACTTCTAACCCGCCCACGTTATGCCAACACTGACGCTGGTGCTTATTAAAACCAATGTGAAGAGGAAACAAATGGCACAAACACACACACACACATTTCTCATTCACTCTGCCAAGGACAAACAGCCTTGTTTTAGAAGCACACAGTGATGTTATCAGTAATAAAAATCACACAGGTACAATCCATACGGCTTCACAGCGCTCACACTCCGGCTCACAGCGCTGCCAGCGACACTACAGCTCCCCTACTTAGTGCTACGTTAAGGCATGCATTATTATCCTGACGAATCCCCCTATTTGTTCTCCATTGGTATGATCTATAGATTCCCAGAGCAGCTGGTGGAAGCATCCAAACTGCACACGGAGGGGGGGGACAGAACCAAGACTTCCTGTTTCCATGACAACGCAAGCCTGCAGCCTGCAGCCTGACGAGTACAACCACAGGAGAAACGAACATGAAGTAGGGGGTTAAAGGAGGGAAGAGATGGAGAACAGATAGATAGATAGATAGATAGATAGATAGATAGATAGATAGATAGATAGATAGATAGATAGATAGATAGATAGATAGATAGATAGATAGATAGATAGATAGATAGATAGATAGATAGATATCTTGCTTTTTATCTGCCTCCTTTTTACTCTGCTTATCTCTCTCTCTCTCTCTCTCTCTCTATACATAAGCAGAGAAAAGGATAATACAGAGATGGAGAAACATATGGAGAAAGAGAGGTGCAAAGGGAGTGAGAAAGAGAGAGAGAGAAATAAGACAAAGAAAGAGGATAGTATAGATAGAGAGAAAATAGGAAAGATCGAAGTAGAGAAAAAATTATAAAGAAAGAGTGAGAGAAGTAGAGAAAGAAATACAGATAGATAGATAGATAGATAGATAGATAGATAGATAGATAGATAGATAGATAGATAGATAGATAGATAGATAGATAGATAGATAGATAGATAGATAGATCTCCCTTCCATAAACCTAATTTATCTCTCTCCCTCCTTTTTCATCCCTCGCTCTCCCTATTTCTCTATCCTTTTCTTTCTTCTTTACTTTCTCTTTCTCTAGTTATATTAAACTTTCTTATTGCTTTCTTTCCATCTCTCCTCCTCTTATCCTCCATCTCTTATGCTTACTCTCTCTTCCTCCGTCCATCCATTTCTCCATAATCCTCTCCCACACTTCTCTGTCATTCCCTTCTTCTGTCTTTCTTTTCTTCTCCTTCTCTATTTTACCTTCTCTCTCTCTCTCTCTCTGACCCTGCTGCCTCTGCTTACAGCATTGCTACAATAGTCTGTAATTATTGCCATGGTTACCGCTGAAGCGTAGATGAGCAGTGACCTCGGAGCTGTTCGCTTCTCCTCCCCTTGTGTTTTTAAATACCTTCATTCTGTACCATTAAAACACTCGCATTTCCATCTCTATCTTTCAGTCTTTTCTGCCTGAACAGAATAGCCAATCTTTTGCAAATATGTCCAAATCTCTCTCTCTCTCTCTCTCTCTCTCTGTATATATGCAGTACTGCAGGTCTTTTTCTCATCAGCTGCTATGTGGGTCCATGGATGCAGTCCCTGCTGCAGCCTCCCAGTCCCACTGCTCTCTCCAGATCTGACCTTGGCTTTGACTCTCCTCTTTTGGCTCAACTCTTCAAACGGCCCTCAGACAATTATAACACATGCTAATTTATTCATTCGCTCTAGTACCTCCGCATCTTGGAGATCTGTGACTCGTAAACGTAGCTTTAACAAGTGTTATGATAATTAAGCCCCGAAAACAGAAGCAACCTCTGACTAAGCTGAACAACAATTAGACCGTGAAACACACACACACACACACAAACACACACACACACACACACACACAAAATGGGTTTTTTTTTTTTACTTCACACTTTCAAATTGGTCATCATAGTCACTATACCAGTTAATCTGCAATGACGCATGTAGCGTACATTTTAAACACCGGTCTCTGTGGAATATCTGATACCGTCATTAAAGGTGCAGTTTATCAAGTGTTTATAAACCTGTAGCTATTACATAATTCCCATATATATCATTTTAAATAATAATCATTGACAATATTGCTGTGAAATGGATTGAATCTTCAATCACGACTCATGTTCATGTATTTTTCCATTAACTCCATTAAAAGGCAACAAACTAATTTCAACAGAGAGGATGGAAGGACATCATATCCATATTATTGTTGTATTTCACTGCATCTCATTTTGGATGCTTGAGAAGCAGAACTAATAATATTACGCACCCCATAAGCTTATTAGTCTAATATATGTCATGTATACAACAGAATCAGTGACTGACTCCAAATCCCAGGCAGCTCCACTGCCAACATACAAACATGGTCACCTTGAATGCCATTTCCCAACACACATCACAGACTACAAACATGTCCGCCTTGGATCACGTCCACCAAGACAGCACCTACTGCATCTACAGCTCGGGGTTGATACGGTACAGTACGTACTGCTCAGAGTATGTGTGTTATACAGACTTTGTCCTTTTATGAGGTGATTCATTTGTATATGTGTGTGCGTAAATAGCTCAAAGTTGACAGAGTAATTCGTAGATATAAATCATATCTCATCAGTGGTGGCTCAAGCAGTTAAGGCTCTGGGTTGTTGATCAGGGTTCAAGCCCCAGCGCTGGCAAGGCTCTTAACCCTCTCTGTTCCAGAGGAGCTGTATCATGGCTGAACCCTGACCTCAGCTTGCAACACTGGGATATGCAAAGAACGAATTTCACTGCGCTGTGCTGTATATGTGACAGAAATAAATGCTTCTTCTTCTACGAAGCTGAATAGGCATCAGGAACTCGTAGGATACAAACATTTTTGTGAGCTAACAGCATTTTTATGAGCACTACAAGTTCAAAAGCTCCTGCAGGCAATTTACGAATAAATCTGCATATATCCAGCAATTTACAATTTACAGATAAATCTGTATTTATCCATCTGGATCAATGGAGCGCATTGTTTTTAGACTGAAATGTTATTAGGACCTGAAGTAATTCTTCCATTTTAATAATATGTGCAAAATGAATGAAAACACTGCTTTTTAACAGACCGGAATGAAAACTGTTCACACATCAAGCTACAAAATAATAATTACACATTCCCAGTTTGTCGTTATAAATCAGCAATCATAACTTTGGCATGGCTGGGAGAACAGGTGAGCCCTCGTGTTATTTTGAAATGAAAACAGACAAGTAGCAATCATCAGGGGGAAAAAAAACATGGCTAAAACATCAGCACAGTGGACATGATGACAAAACATAATGCCGGCAGACCTCAATGTCGGTCAAAACCCGTTATTCTGTCATTCTGATGATGCTGAATCGGATGAGGCGAGCTCAGAAGGTTTTGTTTAACAGACTTGTGTGCATGTTAGGAGGAGCTCAGGTGTCATTTGGGGAAATGGATGTAACGGCAAATGGCAAGCAAGTTGTGAAGGACTAATGAATTAAAAGCCCGTAATGCATCAGTGATAATTATGTCTCCTCTCGTCTGTGTGGCTTTGGCACTGAACAGTGATATGCACGATGCCTGGCCCATCATTTTGTTTAGACAATCTAAACAAACAAAAGAATCATTGTTTCCTATGTGAATACAGTCAAAATGTTATTAATGAATTAAAACAGAACATCATTTTACCAGAGGAAAGAGGTTGTTTGTCATAGTTAGATGGAATAAAGAAATTTACAAAGGATCAGGAATGGGCAAATGCATGGATTTGGAATATGTGTGAAGGATAAATGGTAGAGAATTTGCTTCAACTTGCTTTTTTGTTGAAATGTTCTTGTACTCTTGAGGTGCCAATACTTTGTAGCGCCATAACACAGAAAAAGCATCACCTTCTGATTGGTAACAGTTGATGCACAGTGGCACACTTCTTTCATGAACAGCTGAGAAAAGTTTTGTAAAAGGTTCATGAAGAGAGGCACACCTGATTTATGAACAGTTTAGCAGCTTGTGTTTGTGAAGAGTTCATGAAGAGTGGCACACCTGTTTGTGAACAGTTCAGGCAGCGGTACAGTAGCTTCTGTAGCTTCACACCTGTTTTTGAACAGTTTATGAACAGTGGCACACCTGTTTGTGAACAGTTCATGAACACTGACACCTATTTGTGAACAGTTCATGAACAGTGGCACACCTGTTTGTGAACAGTTCATGAACACTGACACCTATTTGTGAACAGTTCATGAACACAGAGACAGCTGTTTGTGAACAGTTCATGAACACTGACACCTTTTTGTGAACAGTTCATGAACACTGAGACAGCTGTTTGTGAACAGTTCATGAACACTGACACCTTTTTTGTGAACAGTTCATGAACACTGAGACAGCTGTTTGTGAACAGTTCATGAACACTGACACCTTTTTGTGAACAGTTCATGAACACTGACACCTTTTTGTGAACAGTTCATGAACACTGAGACAGCTGTTTGTGAACAGTTCATGAACACTGACACCTTTTTGTGAACAGTTCATGAACACTGAGACAGCTGTTTGTGAACAGTTCATGAACACTGACACCTTTTTTTGTGAACAGTTCATGAACACCGAGACAGCTGTTTGCGAACAGTTCATGAACACTGACACCTTTTTGTGAACAGTTCATGAACACTGAGACAGCTGTTTGTGAACAGTTCATGAACACTGACACCTTTTTTGTGAACAGTTCATGAACACTGAGACACCTGTTTGTGAACAGTTCATGAACAGTGCCACACCTGTTTGAGAACAGTTCATGAACACTGAGACACCTGTTTGTGAACAGTGGCACACCTGTTTGTGAACAGTTCATGAACAGTGGCATACCTGTTTGAGAACAGTTCATGAACACTGAGACACCTGTTTGTGAACAGTTCATGAACTGTGCCACACCTGTTTGAGAACAGTTCATGAACACTGAGACACCTGTTTGTGAACAGTTCATGAACAGTGCCACACCTGTTTGAGAACAGTTCATGAACAATGAGACACCTGTTTGTGAACAGTTCATTAACACTGGCACACCCGTTTGTAAACAGTTCATGAACACTGACACCTGTTTGAGAACAGTTCATGAACACTGAGACACCTGTTTGTGAACAGTTCATGAACAGTGCCACACCTGTTTGAGAACAGTTCATGAACACTGAGACACCTGTTTGTGAACAGTTCATGAACAGTGCCACACCTGTTTGAGAACAGTTCATGAACACTGAGACACCTGTTTGTGAACAGTTCATGAACAGTGCCACACCTGTTTGAGAACAGTTCATGAACAATGAGACACCTGTTTGTGAACAGTTCATTAACACTGGCACACCCGTTTGTAAACAGTTCATGAACACTGACACCTGTTTGAGAACAGTTCATGAACACTGAGACACCTGTTTGTGAACAGTTCATGAACAGTGCCACACCTGTTTGAGAACAGTTCATGAACACTGAGACACCTGTTTGTGAACAGTTCATGAACAGTGCCACACCTGTTTGAGAACAGTTCGTGAACAATGAGACCTGTTTGTGAACAGTTCATGCAGCAGTACAGCAGATTCTGTTTATAAATAGTCCTTGGACAGCAGGGCAATTTTGCGAACAGTTCATGAACAGTGACACACCTCTTTTGTTTAAGACCAGTCCAAAAACAGCAGGGAAACTTTGTGAACAGTTCATGAACTGTAATGCAGCTTACATTTGTGAACAGTCTAATGAATATAATGTAATATAATATAATACAATGTGAAGTAAATGTGAATATAATATAATGAATTGTAAAGAGTTTAACAATGACTATGTATAAGTAAGAGAACTAATATTTAGATGCCATATAGAGTTGTTTGATGTTGGTTATGATGCTTTGGGAAAGGTTTAGGTTATATGTATTAAAAAGGGCTTTAGCTATGACATAACGTATGGGTGGGTTTGAGTTGTGATGTAATAAGCTTTTTATTTTATGATCTAATGACTAATGGCCCTTAAATATGACATTTCAGAGTTTTGATTATGACATTGCATTATCAGGGGTTCTAGTTATGATGTAATACATTGGGTAGTGATTTGGTTATAACATAATGTAACAGGAAGGGCTTTTAGGTATGACTGACATGTCTGAACCACTTCATGTTGAGCTGTTTCAGCCTCTGATAATGTGGTTAGGTATCACTCCATCGTTTTGTCACCAAACGAAAGTATAAGTTAGAATGTGTTGACACACTGTTAATTAAAAAAAAACATGTATGTATGCGAGATATATTTAAGGAAGCAAGTAAAATTTGTATATATTTGATTTTTTTCCTTCAGCAGAGGTGTGTGTGTGTGTGTATGTGTATGGGGGGTGATGTATCTGTTTAAGTGTTTAAAAAAGTGAGAAAGTGATACTATATCATTATACGAGGTGTGTATGTGAGTATAAGTGTGTATGTGAGGAAGTGGGTGAATGTGAGAGGTTTGTGTGTATATTACTTAATGTTTACAGTGTGTGAGGAAGTGAGCTGGTGGTATTGTGTTGGTGTGAAGGTTTGTGTATTTTCGTGCATGTATATGTACCTGATTCGGGGTGGGGTCTGCTATCGGCAGGTACGGAGACGGTCCTGCGGAGCAGCTTGGTGCGGTGAGACACAGGGCGCCGATCGCTCATAAGAAGAGGATGAACCTGGGAAACACACCACACGTACACACACACACACACACCAATTAGCTCTGTGAGGAACACTCATACAGTACAGTCGAATAGACATTAAGTGTCCAATTCCATTATGACTGGAAAAATCAATACTTTTTACATGATACATTTTAAGACACTAAACTGTTTTATTGTAACGCTACACTTCAGCACACTCCAGCATTAAGTCTCTCTAAACTCTCTAAAGATTCTGCTTCTACAGAAGCAGTGGTTTGACATTTCAGCATTGTGTGTGAAAAATTCTAGGGGGATGGAAAACTTTCCACTATTTCAGTTCGGAAGAGTTTACATTTTGTTTACATTGACGAATTCCCAATAACTGAAAACATTAGCTGGAACAATGCTCTAAAAGCTGTGTTAAGGTTAAATTCTACCATATCAGTCTGTATTTCTTAAAAGAACTCTTTTTCTTTTTTTCATTCTGTCACAGCACATAGCTCCGCAGTTTCCATTAACTTGCGGTCACCAAACATAGCCACTACGGACTTGAACTACCTGGAACCACCACCACTCATCCACTCACACTCACCTGGACTTGTAATTACACACACACCTGCTGACTATTTACTGTTGATCCCTCACACTGGACATTGTTAAATTAACTTGCTGCTACTCGACATTCACCCCGATGTTTGCACAGAACTTCTCACCGTAATTGCTGTGTCTTAGACAATGCTACTGCGTAACATTTACTGTTTTTTACACTACATGGGTCAACACTTTAATCAGTACAGTTTTGAGTACAATGTATGTTTCTTATAGTTTAACTGCTGAATATTAATTTTTACTGTGTTGTGATAACCTTGCCTTTCTGTATATTGCTACTAGATGCTTCAATTTCCTCTGAGATCAAGAATCAAGAATCTATCTATCTATCTATCTATCTATCTATCTATCTATCTATCTATCTATCTATCTATCTATCTATAACTTAACTCGACATATATGTCTATCTATCTATCTATCTATCTATCTATCTATCTATCTATCTATCTATAAGTCTGTCTATCTATCTATCTATCTATCTATCTATCTATCTATCTATCTATCTATCTATCTATCTATCTATCTATCTATAAGTCTGTCTATCTATCTATCTATCTATCTATCTATCTATCTATCTATCTATCTATCTATCTATCTATAACTTAACTCGACATATATGTCTATCTATCTATCTATCTATCTATCTATCTATCTATCTATCTATCTATCTATCTATCTATCTATCTATCTATAACTTAACTCGACATATATGTCTATCTATCTATCTATCTATCTATCTATCTATCTATCTATCTATCTATCTATCTATCTATCTATCTATCTATAACTTAACTCGACATATATGTCTATCTATCTATCTATCTATCTATCTATCTATCTATCTATCTATCTATCTATCTATCTATCTATCTATCTATCTATCTATCTATCTATCTATCTATTCTGTGTTTTGTTTTGCTCTTCACAAAGTATATGCTCTGTGCTGTTTTCCGTGACGTTACCAAGCTCTTTCTGGTGGCATTTTCTAACTTTGTTATTTCGGTTTTTGTGATTTTGCTCTGCCTCTGATTACCTTGTTTGCCCTCTAGACCCTGGATTGCTTTAACCCTGATTTGGATTACGGTCTTTGGATAGTTTTTGTATGTGTTTGTTTTTCGTTCCATTACTTTTGAATGTTTCCGGTTTTGCATCCTCTTACATTTAGTTTGTTTTCCCCTGTGTGAATCCCTGTAACTTTGCTTGTCTTTATATTTTATTTTCTCTTCATCCTGCCTTTATTAAACCCTCCTGCGTTTGCATCCCACCCTCAGTTCTCATGACACATTCATTCTTCTTCAGTAAACACTTTATCACAGTCATGTCTATTTTCTGATGTTTCTTTCTTTTTGTTTTTTTGTTTTTTGCATGTTCATGCTGGAAGCTGTAATGAAAGCCATGCCAGGTGTCTGACTTCTGAGTTTGGTCAGATGTTCTACCAGGTCAGAAGATTACAGTAATTACAGTCACTTCAGTATGATGTGGCATGGGTGTGAAGATGTGATTACCCAATTAATTCACATGGATAAGTACAGGATCCTAATTTTACCTTCACACCTGGAATTTAACATTGGTCTCAGGTGATCCAAATGAGATGGACATATAGAATATAATTACATATGTACAGCAGTTTATTCAAACAGGATTAAATAACAAAAATAATTAACATATTTAAATAATAATAATAATGGTTAAATAAATAAATAAATAAATAAATAAATAAATAAATAAATAAAGATAGATAGATAGATAGATAGATAGATAGATAGATAGATAGATAGATAGATAGATAGATAGATAGATAGATAGATAAAATTTTTAATTTTTAATTTAAATTTTGAATTTAAGACTAAAAATACATCATAATTTACCAATAAACATCACAGAAACAACTTCCAACATGGTTATTCCAATATTATTTACAATTTATTTACATAAATTCAACCAAAGACACAAAGTGTTTCTTACTCAACTTTATTGAGGCTTTAAAGTTAAAACCTTTTTTTTCCCAGCTCGGACCTAACAGGAGGAACAGGAAGTTGAATAATGTTGTGAGTGAAGATAAACTTAATTTTTTCTCTAGATTTGGAGATTTATAAGAAATCATTAACATTATGTTATAATAATAGGTTTTGTTGATATAAGTATGTTCCAAGCTAATAGACTGATGTCACTTCAAACATCTAGGGTTTTGAGCTCCGATGGTCAATCAGGTAAAACTTGTCAAAGCTCTAGCACAGGGGTAGGCAAGTTCGGTCCTAGAGAGCCACAGTCCTGCAGATTTCAGCTCCAGCCCTGAAAAACATCTCACCTGCCTGTAGCCTTAATAATCCTGAAGACCTTGATTAGCTTGTTCAGGTGTGTTTGTTTAGGGTTGGAGCTGAACTCTGTAGGATTGCGGCTCTCTAGGACCAAACTTGCCTACCCCTGGTCTAGCATGACCAAGCACTTTCCACTGTTCAAAACACTGACTATTCCTCTAAGTCTTAATTGTCATGATGCTATACAAGATTACATAACAAAATGCTGTTTCATCCTCTCCTACAAACTACACACACACACACACACACAGAGACACGCATATACACACACAGTCAGTGTAACATTTAAGAGATTAAAATACTCAGCTGAATACAATGCATCAGTCAATGTAAAAGGGAGCATCAGGGTTTAACCACATTACACAGCAACTAATAGTCTAGTTCTCAACATCATATATCAAACCATAGAAACAAGAGAGCTGCAATTATCCCATATAAGGCATATATTGCACTCTTAATACAGTGCTCTGCTGAATTCAGCATATATTACATGCGGCTGCTGCTGTACTGACGGCTGGAACTCAGATTCAGCGAATATAGCAGCTGCTGATCCTAAATAACATGGTAGACACGGATATTGTGTGTGTATGAACTGGACATACAAGGGGCAAACACAAGGAGGTATCTATGCAAAAAGATTCATTTATATACTGGACATTCAGTTACAGTTGCATACAATAAGATTTAGTTTCATTTTATTCTTTCTCTTCTTCTATTCCTCTCTTTTATTCTATTGTTTCCTTCCTTATGTTCAAGTGTAACACAATACTGTTTTTTTTTTCTGTATTAGGTTTTTTTTTTTATATAAGAAAGAGATAAAAAATGTATTGATTTGCGTGCACAATTCCCCCATTGCACATGAAATCTAGTGCTCGTCACATGGAACCTTAGTAAATCTGGCCCTGAGCTCCTTCTGCCAGTTTGTTTGGCACTAGATCCCAAAAAACTGGCAAGTCAGGATATGTATATGATCCGTTCTTTGTTTGTATTTCTGCCACATAAAACTTCAAAGTTAAAAATCTAAAAATCGACGTCAACCTGTTTACACTGTAACCGTACGAATGAACCGCAGTCCGTTCTCTAATGCTGTAGTTTTCCGAATTATTCCGCTAAAATTTTGTACTGACATTTACACAGGAACACATACATACATTCCATACGCAACTCATATGCGCTTCTTGTTGTTCTGTGTGTTTTTATTTCGCATTAAATCAAACAGTTTAAACAGTCTGGAGCTCCAAAGTGGAGCGTTTTCAACATTTGGCAGAATCATTTGATTTTCATAGCTCAGGAGTTAAGGTTGTGCATGGATGGCTTTGAGTTCAGATCAACGGACTGCAACTGATGGACCTGTGAGCTGTGAAAAGCTCAGCCATTTGTCTGGATTGGAGCCATTTAACTGATTAGATGATATCCTTTCTGCTAAAATGGACTCTAATATATACTACTGTAGTACCAGTTGCTAATTATTTGCTCATCTAAGACTTTTTAACTAATTATACTTGAGTTGCAATTTTAGGTAATTAATAGATTGTACATAATAAATGTCTACTTAGTGTCTTGTAGCTGGCAATCCAAGTTATAGAGCATTCCGACTGATTGTTATGGAAGTGCCTCAATGCCTTAAAACTCATTTTGTGTTCATTTCTCTTTGATGACTTTGAAGCCATTGCTGCGCTGAGTCCAACACTGACAGCATGTCAACAATATGGCCATGGAGGTCTGTTCCAGGTTTTACAAATACTATGGAGATCCATCTGTATCGGTTCCTGCCTTACATTTAACATGAACGCTCATGACTTGTTATAGGTTTAACTTGGTGTTCAGAATTCCGGGAAATAATGTTGGCCACAGCTCGGCAATCATCAAAACCTTCATCAAGAAGATGTATTGCTGTTTAAAGAGTCTGTATGAGCCCCAGAAAACTAATAAAAAAAAATCTAATCTGTTGTGTGTTATAATTATTTAGTCGAGATTAATCATCTTTGGGTTTGGTTTTGCTTGAGCAGCCTGAGAGTCTCGGACAAAATATTCTCAAAAAAGCCTGCTCTTTTGAATACTAGGTCAAATACCTGATAGACCTAAGCTTGGCCTGATCTGGGAAATCAGCTAGTATTTGAGGAGAGTTTTCATATTTATGTTGTCATCTTAAGTTTAGCATCATACAAACATTTTAATACTTTACTCTATATTCCATATTTTTAAGCGTAAAGTGCTCTGCAAAGTCATTAAATATTGATCTATTAGTCAACGGCAGAGCTAGGAGAAAGATGGTAGGGAGCCACGTAAGCAGTGAGCCATAGAGATAGAGGACAAGCTTGTGGAACTCTGAGAGTGATGTCCACTTTTAACTAACCACAAGTTCAAGGTCCGGTGCGTTGGCTGAGAATCAGATGTGAAAAGTAGTGAGACGCCAGCTCTTTTTCTGCAGTAGTACCAAGTACCAGACAGAGGTTAGACCACAATCTTTCAGTGGCATGACAAAATTATAGAAAATCCTAAGCTTGCAGAGATAAACTGGCAAAGTGATAAGGACCCTCAACATAAATAATCTGCCATGGTTAAAAAAAAAATGCATACTTTATGTTTCACTCCTGTAATAATAATAATAAGAAGAAGAAGAAGAAGAAGAAGAAGATGAAAAAGAAGAATTTCTTGTAATGCTAATATTCATTTTCAGTTCATTCAACCTCAGTTACCACTAGGGGTGTAACGATAAACTCCAGGCCTGACTTCATATGATTTGATTCACAAATTTGATTTGTTTCTCAGAATAATATGTACAAAATCGATATGAAGAAAAATATGTCTAAAAAGACAATGTACAATGCATTTTTTGTCTGGATAAAACTACCTAAATAAAATAAAATAAATTTTCCCCAATAATTTGACTGAGTAAACAAAGTGCCTGACATAGGGAAAACAACTGACCAACATAATGAGCTCTGCAGTAGAAATAGAGCTCCAAAGTTGGCCAAAATGCCTGATTTCTGGATCTTGTATTGTTGTATCATGTAATCATGTAACTGTATTTCATATAATGCGTTCTAGTTGTTGCATTCCAGAGCTCTTGTGTCTATTAAAAATTTTAAATTGGGACCTCTGGTGTTCAGACAATGCAACTGCATTACATTCATAATCGATCCAAAGCTGCTTTACATGTGAATGTCCACTGCACATCACAATGCAAAAAAGTAGACTATGTGAATCATGGACATTGACATGGTGCAAATCAGCATTTGAGGAACTACGAATATGATGCAGTCACACTGAGAGGTCCTGATGTCATGATGTACCATGATGTATACACCACCAGTAACTGCTTTATCCTGGTCAGATGGTTCGAAGATCATTCCAGGAGAAGTGGGAATACACTCAGCATGGGACATCACAGGGTACTCAACACAAATAATGTGTGATGAGTGTCCGGTGACAGAAATTCACCCCCTAGCCTTCACAACATTTGCTGATTTCCACTATCCAGGTATTTCTCCCCTCCCTACAGTGTAAGATGATAATTACCACCAGGGATTGATGAAGCATATCCTTTCTTTGAGACTTATGAATGCAAGAACACTGCAGGAAAAAAGAGAAACCGGTGGCTTTACTAGTGATACAGGCTGATGAAGCTTTCTTCCTGAATCCAGAACATCTTCCATTAGTACATGGCAACGGCTTTGGCAAACTCACAAGGTTCATGGACAAGACAAGGACAAAGGCTTTGGACCACCATATGTTGGTGCGTGACTAGCCAAATCTACAGCTGTATGATTTTCTGTCTCTGTTATTGATGGCACTGCAGGGCATTCATCAGTGCTCTAAACAATCTGTCTGGTGTTACTAAAGGGGCTTCTGTCATTTTGGGTTTCGAACCACTCCAAAAAGTCCAACTGTGGACACAGAACCCACCCTGTCTCCAAACAAGATTTCATGTGGCTTTTGTTTCACTAATGACTTTTCTTCTTACGCTCATGCAGGAACTCCAGAGTCATGTAGAGTTAAGGCTTGGGTGGTCTTATGAATAGATTTTCTCATCTGAGCTGTGGTTCTCTCCACAGATATAGCCCACACAATCTTGAAGCTGTTAAAAGAATTCTGCGAAAATAAAATCCCACAGAGGACAAACTTCCGGAAACGTCCTTCATCTTAAAGGTCATCTCCTTAAGGGACAGAAAGAAATCCAGTGAAATGTTTGCTCAGCATCTGGTAGAGTAAAGTGCAGCCAAGAATCTATTTTTGTAGCAAGGCTAAAACATATGAGGTGGTAGAACATTAAAAACCATAAAGCCTGACATGACAAACAGAGACAGAACATCTTATGAAGCAATGAGTCCCAATTACGTCAAAAGAAGAAGGGATGAGAAGCACACTGATGCCTGTCTGAAGGTTCCTCTGAATCACAGCGACAGCTTCCTTCAAATCTGAGGGTGATTTCAACCGGCGCTGTAGGGGATATGACGAGAGTCGACAGAGCAACGAATTCTGAGATATTTAAACCGATTTTGTCTCAGCATACTCTCTCTTTAGGAAACGACTGCCACCCAAAAATCCTGCACATTTAATTAATATCTACCAGGAGAAATCTGACGGGACACTGAACTGTGTGACAAATCAGACCCAATTCCTCGTTAAAGCTACCTGATTTGGCGATCCAAATATGAACATAATAATTTCATTAAACAAACTTGGCTTGTTCTTTTTCCGGAAAGATTCAAAAAGCATTTATCTGAGCCTAAAAGTGTAGCACTGGGACTGAGATCCTGAGGGATAAAAGCAAAAGTCACACAAGCGAGAGGTTTTGATTTTCATGGTGGTACGAGCAAGAGTTCAGACATAAAGCTCAAAGAAAAACCCATGTTCATTCATTCATCCTTAACAGCTTGTTAGAGACTATTTCTATTTCAGAAATATCATTTCATATCATCGAACCTGGTATCACTGTGTTAAAAAGTTCAGGCAGTTTGGAGATACATGGGATTGCTGTGGATTATAGCATTCAGAGATCATGCATGTTCAAAAGTTGGTGATTGGTGTTGTGGGTGATCTGTTCTATTTTTAGCCCAAGCTTGGTGGCACGACTTCCTGTGATGACCCTTGACCCTTGGGTCAGATCTTCATAAGCAGCCATACAGTTTGCATACACTTCGTATTGGTAATACTGGTAATATTTTTGGGTGCCTGCAACGGAATACAAATTTTCACCCTAAGAACTCGCCTCCAGAAGGAATTAAGTTCCGATGCCAAGGTTCCGCTGTATTTGACAGTGTGAAATTTTACAAATGAAGCATTGGGATTTTTGTCAAGTCAACATGCAGTGTTTGAGTCGTACTGATTAAATTAAACGCAAAAGGAAAAACCATATATCCGTCACATGCTTGTCAGAACAAAGTCTGTCTTTTTGTGTTTAAATGGTTGCTTTAGACATGTCCGAGGCTCTGGCTTGCTTCAATACAGCTGTTATTCATGGTCCGTGGTCAGTTGTGTGCTCATTGAACCTTTGATTGCTTCAGCAGGAAGGAACTTATGTTAAAACAGTAATAAATTCAGAAACTCCAGGTTACGCTTGACTATATAGTGTAAAGTAATAGAAAGTAATTTATTTATAATCAAACTTTCGATGTGACCCAAATCGGTCCCGATTGGTTCCGATTTTTGCATCTGGTTCCTCTCACGTTTTTTCCTCATATCGTCTTGGGAAGTTTTTCCTTGAAACTCTCAATTCTGGCTTGCTCGGTAGGGCAAATATGAAAAGATGAATTTCATTTTATCTTTACAGAAATCTTTGTATATCTTTGTTTGTCGAAGTCGACATTTCTTCTAGCTAACTAGCCAACACGATCATAGTGCATGCTAATAGTTATCTGTCACAATGTAAAGCTAGATACTTGTAGTGATAGATATTAAGATTACAGCCCTCTTTCATTTCGATTTAGATTTCTAAGACTTTCACATCTCCTTAAACAACATTGAAAGGTTTCCTTCTTGTTCAACTATTATAAATTTCTCGTAAGAAATTTCCCACTTCAAATTTACAGAAATCATAGAGTTCCACTGAAATATAGTCATGAAAATTGTACTTAAGTGATATTTCACTTCATTGCTACTCACATCTGGTAACATCTAAAGCTGGGTGGAATTTGGGTAAGCGTAAAAAAAAATATATCAGTACTACATCATCATATTTAAACAATATTAAAATCCTGTCATTGTTACTAAATTAATGCGTATTTATAATCGTTCTAATTAAACGGTATCAAAACGAGCCATTTGCAGCGTACTTTTTTCCAGGTAGCCCCCAACTCTGGAAAATCGGAGAGATTTTTCCAGAACATGAATCTGATGGGAGCTGCTGAAAATGGAAATATAAAAGAATTTGAAGACTTTAATCTGATTCTCTATGGTATATTAGATAGAGCTGTATCACATAATTGACTTGCAATACACAGCGTTGCCAGCTTATTAGTTAGTGGGTCATTATATCTAATAAACTGCAAATCTGTGTATCATCAGGAAGGACCATGAATTGGTTGACAAACTCCGGAGAGAGAGAGAGAAAGAGAGAGAGAGAAACAATACATCATATTTAAACCAAACCGAATAAACTATTTTTGGGGGGCTGAAAACATGACTCAGATGATTATTTTCTTTCATTTCCTGAAATCCTTGGAAGCACATCCATTTTCACGTCAGGCATGCAGAGATACAAAAATAAAAGATGGCAGTAAAAACGTAAAAGCCTGAAATAAAAAGATTCGCATACAGTAAAATATCTGGTGGATTGCTGGCAGGTAGTAGGAAGAATTAAATATTTAATATCAGAAAAAAAGGCTCCAAGTTACTTGAAGGGACTTTATTTAGAGGAAACCTTGGTGGATGGAGTATTGTGGGTGTTATTGATAGAGCAGTTAGATGAAGGCAGTTTACGGTAAAATCTTTATAAATAAACAGGTTCATCAATGGAGGTGTAGAATATGGGTAAAAGTTTGTGCACCCCTGACCATTACACCCATATGTGCTTGTTAAACATCTCATTCCTGTTATAATAAGCTCCAATCTTCTCCTCTGCGAAGGTTTTTATCTGTATCTGTGAGGATTTGTGTAAATTATTAAGCTACAAGAGAATTTGTGAGATCAGACACTGATGTTGGGAGGTTGATGAGGCTCCAGTTCCAGTTCACCCCAAAGGTGTTCAGTGGGGTTGAGTCAGAGTCAGGGCTCTGTGCAGGACACTCCAGTTCTTTCACCTTCATCAACCTTCACCTCCACACCATGTCTTCACGGAGCTCAGTGCTTTGCGCACAGTTGCACTGTCGTGCCTGGAACAGGGTTTGGGCTTCTTAGTTCCAGTAAAGCTGCATTTCAAAAATAGATTCTGTACAAATAAGTGTGTAATATGGGTGTTACAGTCATGTGTCCACAAACCTTTGCCCTTTCAGTGTATTTTTGTATGCAGAGAGAAAACCACATAAGTTTTGTATATATACTGAGCTGCCAGTTTATTAGTTACTAGGATTATGTATGTTATAAACTATTATAAACTGGCAGCTCAAGTGGTTAAGGCTCTGGGTTGTTAATCGGAAGACTGGGGTTCAAGCCCTAGCACTGCAAAAATGCCACTACTGGGCAATTGAGCAAGGCTCTTAACCCTTTCTGCTCCAGGGGTGCTGCATCATAGTTGCCCCTGCACTCTGACTCCAACTGCCTTAGCTTTGATATGCAAAGAAAAGAATTCCACTGTGCTGTAATGTATGTGTGGCAATAATAAAGGCTTCTCCTTCATTTTGAAATCCAGTCACTGAAGTTAAAAAGTTGCCCCAATTTTTATGATCAGAAAAGGTTGTTGTATTCTGACTCGTAGATAAGCTGCTTGCGTGCACGTCCTATTCCGATTATGCAAATTACCATCGCCTAGGTCACATCTCCAAATATATCTTGAGTGGAATTGTCAGACACAGGGTTGTTGTTTTTTTTTTTTACAACAGCGCCCAAAAAAAATCAGCTCTTGAAAATGCAGACTCAAGACGAAAAGTTTGTTTTTCTTCGCTGTCAAACAAATGAACTGAGTTACATTAGTACCATTTATTTTTATATCATACTCTCCTGAATTTTCAACTAAAAAAAAATCAGTACTAAAGATTTCAATGCAGCTGAAATACATTTATTTAGCTGAGGCAGGAAAAATTCCAGCTGTGTTACTATATCATTTTATTTTTCATACTTCAGTCATTTCTTTTTTATTCAGTATTCCTCAATATTCATCATATTATTTCTATGTGAATTGAACAGAGATACTCTACATAATTGAAACAAGTATTTCATGTACTACAATCAGCTAAAACATATTTTGATGAGAATATTTTTAAGCAAACTTGTTCTCTGACATGTGACTGACCACATATAAAGCTTAACTTACCTCAACACAGAATACAGCCCTAAAGCACAGAGTATTTTATCACCAGTTCTGAATAAATAACAGGTCCGTGAGTTTTATGCGTAAAGAACAAAGAATTCCTGTAAGTAAGTCACAAACTCACAGAAATACTGACAGCTGTAACAGAACAATCTATGAACCTGTAAAGTGGTTTCAAACAACCGAAGTCCAAAGAAGAAAAGTAAATGGTGGAGAGTTCGTGCTTCTTCTCTTAAGAGCTTGTTCAAATGGTTAACCTCAACTGAAATTCAGACAGGCCTCCAGGACAAGTAATTAAGAATAAATGTTACCGGATAATAGTTTTATAAAAAGTAGAAAAGAAAAGAGATCCGCTAAAATTGGCTAAAAACAAGCTCTTAGAAAAATACATTAAAAGCTTCCTGAGTGTATGACATGTTGTATCAAGTGAGAGAAAGTGTCATGAAAAACAGCAGGAACTTTAAATGAAAGATAAGGACACAGGAGAATTTCTTCTGCCAACCTCCCAAACAGTAAAGAATGGTCTTTAAAGATTTTTTAAGATTCCATACAGAGAAGATGGCTGCTTGAGAAGAAAGGCAAGAAAAGGCAACATAATTAACATGGCCAGTATAATAAAAGAGAAAGCATCCGAGGTGTAGATATAGTGTCTTTTGCTCATTTTCTAATAACTTAACTAAGTCCGTTGAGTCAAAAGAAAGAATTTCAATCACCCCTTTGTCACTACACATTAAAAGGTAGTCAAGGTTTTTTAATACAACCTTTACAATTTTCTAGAACTAAAAAGCATTACAATCTAAACATGAATCCTGCAAATGATAAATAATAAATAAAAATGAAATCTTATCTGGAATGAAGTGATATCCATGAACAAAATTCTCAAAAAGAGAGCAAAAGGAACAAACTTTGTTCATATTACATCTTGAGTGCAGATATTTCACTTTAAATTAAAGCAAATTAAATAGATTTAGTGTAACAGCAGAGACATGTACAGAAGAGCAATCATTTTTGTAAATGCACTGATTTTTCCTCTTTTTTTTTTTTAATCTATCAAAACAGATGGGCAAGCATTCTCTATTACTGTTTATTTATTTTTAGAGAGGCAGTCGGATTCGACGCGAGGATTAGTTTGGCGTCAGAGAAGAAGTGCATTATTTGCTTCTTTTTACAGACGACACCCTGTGGCTGTTCAGAGACGCTGCTTTTTCATCTGAATAGCTACAGAACGTCAAAAGGTAGAATTTCAGGGGGGGAAAATGAAAATTTTATCATTCCTAGTTCATCTGACACTTCTGTATGTACTATATTTCACCTTGAAACCTTAATAGAATCTACCTAATAAAAATATAACAATCAAATTAAATACAATATTTCAAAAATATTCCAGGTACATAATTAAGCCTTAATTGATGTCCCATAATATAAAGACATCAGTTTTTTCCACATTTTTATTTTTAATAGATCTTTAAAGGTGTACTACATTACCCTGTAAAATATTCGCCACAGGTGTACTACAGGTCAAGCTACACTTCCCCTCAAAAGTTTGGCATCACTCAAAAATTTTATTGTTTTCCAAGGAAACACACACAAAATTATAGAAAATACAGCAAAAGAACAGGACATGCTGACATGTCAGTTAGAAATAATGATTATGATGGAACTGATGAATATTTTCTTCAAACTAGCGGCCAATTTTTCAAGATAATCTGATGAGATTTCACCCCATGCTTCCTGGAGCATCTCCCACAAGATGGACTGGCTGATGGAGTCTTCCTCCGTAGCTGAAATCAAGCTGAAATATGCAAGCGATCCCTAACTTTTGAGCGGTAGAGTACATGCTAGATACCACCTGATACATAGCACCACTCCAGCTACAACGTATGATACAGTTCCTACCTTTTATTCTGACAAAAGATAACTAGTATGATACCTCATTAAAGTTTGATCTAAAAGTAATGCATAGGATTTGTCAGAATTATGTAGATTAGAAATCTATCATACTGGATGTATACCTACTGTATGAAAAACATAGCATAGTACAGATCAATACATTTCCATTACTTCCAAAGATCAAGGCCAGATGAAAGCTGATAAATCTAACTCTATAAGGGAAAAGGAAGCATCATTAAAATGCTAGATTCTCACCAGTTCAATTACAGCTTCATCCTCATGCCAATAAACCGTCCTGCAGAGTGGAGGTGATGAATTAGGAGCTATTTCTGACTGAACATTCAAAAGAAAAAGGAATATGAGAGTGCTTTTATGGACCATTCTGGATCAACATGGTATGGCTTTGCTGAGAGGAAAAACTGCCTAAATGCTGCTCTGTTCATGGACCGGGATAGTGAGTGAGTATACTGCCCCCTCTAGGCCTAAAGTGGTTCAGGAGGAGGTTTTTTCCTCTTTTTTTAAACATCACAGGAAATTCACAACCCACTAAATACAATTCTGCATTTATTATTGAGATCATATTTTTGTTTATCTATTTGACTGGCTACTTGTTTAATTCAAATCTTAATCAATAAACAACTTATAAATAGAAATGTCAACTCTGACCATACTGTTTTTTTAGTGAAAATTCTGGGAAAATGCTCTAGAACTTCAATAAATAGCTATAATTTTATTGTGCATAAATTTACGTCATTTAAAATTTGGATAGTTTCCATTTATGCCATTTTGGCTGCCGCCCTTATCCAGAGCGACTTACAATTTATTGCAGTTTACACAACAGAGCAATTGAGGGTTAAGGGCTTTGGTCATGGGCCCAGCAGTGGCAGCCTGGTGGACCTGGGATTCAAACTCATAACCCTCCAAGTATAATAATAATTAATAATTTAATAATTTTAATAATTTTAATAATTTTAATAATTTTAATAATTTTAATAATTTTAATAATTTTAATAATTTTAATAATTTTAATTTAATAATTAAGTATTTAATAATTTTAATAAGTAGTAGTTATTAACCACAAAGCTACCACAACCCCCACATGAATAGTTCATTATTTATTATGTTCATAATTATGTTCATATTTTTTTGTGACAAAGAGGACCAGTGGTTTGATTATTCATTAATTAATAAATATATAAGGACATATATATCATATAAAAGGATCCTAGGCTACAAATATTTGCAAACTGAGAAGGTATAGACCTCAGCGGGAAGGTATCTGGATTTCCACATTATAAAATAATGCACTAGTATAAATGACCACCAACCACCAACAAACAGGGCTGGTGGACATTAATGTGTGTGCTGGAAGCATCAACCTGGTAAAATTTATTCATGAACTACGAAAATGCTTTAATTTTGTATTTCTCCATTGCATATCTTGTATACATGGTTTTGAAATTCTTTCTTTTTAGACTGCTACTGTCAGATTTGATCATCTTTATAAGTGAATGACAGTCAGTGTGTCTTTTGCACCAAAATATTACTTTGGACAGAGATTGCATTTTTTTAAATTTATTTTTGTTCCAATCTAATACTAGGAGTTAATATAAGTGTCCCATTGTGGCGTCCCATCAAACATTTACTCTGTGTCCAGATAGCCAAGTCATTTTTACCTCCACTGAAACACTCCAGACTAAACCCAATAGGCAATACTGGATCCCTATGACAGCTTTTCCCCAGGAATAGTTGAGTCTTCCTGATGCCATATGCTTGACATTTCAGCAGCACATTGCCATGGACCCACAATAATGAAGCGAATATTTATTTTACGCTGTTACTCCATCAAGAGCACTCAAATGAGCTTCTAAGCTTTTTCTACATGTACACACTTGTCCATGAGTGATACAGTTCCACTCAGACAAAGTAGCATGAATAAGGTCAGTACAAAAAAAAAAACAATTCTGTATTGATTCAAAGATTTAGACTCAAGTCTGAGGTTGGATTTTGCCTGCACTCACTCACTCGCTCTTTATCCAGGTCAGGCAGCTACATGGATAAATAAAACAACTTCGAGTCGTGGGAAACTATGGGTTAAATGTATGGGAGTCGGCTATGCTTGGTTTTTATTTTTTACCTCGCTGATGAAGATGGGCATCGGGTGAGAAATCTGCCTGACAAGCTTGACGACCTCCACTTATTCGGCAGGTTAGACGGCTAAACGGCTTATTTAGAGTTTAATTCAGCCGTATGATTAACCGCTTTTCCTGTATGGTGACTGATGTATCTTCTGACACTGTGTTCGCTTCTTCATGATTTCAGTCGCAAAGAAATCATCTCATTTTTACGTAGCTAGGAGTGTGACGAAATATTGGTGTTTAAAAAATGAGGAAATTAGTCACTGTTATTATGCTGTTTAAAGCTACATGCAGCGTTGTAAGCTGAATATCGTAATAAAAGAACAGTTTGAGTTTATACATCTAATATCTTCTAGTTGTTTTGTCATGAGCCTACAATCCTGATTAGTCCACTCTATGGTCTCAAGTCTTTAGTAGTTTTATATTTAACATACAGAAGTTTTGTATTCAGTGAAAAGAAGGAAATTTATCACTAACTATTTGGATTTTGGATTTCCTGTGCCTTCGGTCTCTGTGTGCTTTGGCTTATTTGGATTTTTTAAATTTATTTCTGGCGTTTTTTTTGCACTGAGAATCGCATCAAAGTAATAATGTTGGTATCACAACAACCCTACACACACACACACACACACACACACACACACACACATCCACTTTACTGAAATAATAACTTATTATTATTAGGATCCTTCACTGAAACTGGAGCAGTTAAACTGATCAAAATATTTATAAGACTTGAGTCGAAAAGCACAAAATCCTTTGCTTTTTCATTCTTATCGAATTTAATTCAACAATTTTCATTATAAATCATATTGACAACAACTTGACGAGAAAAGTCCAATTTTTTTCTCTCTATTTGGTTTGCCCTCCTCCTTTTTCTCTTTTGCTTTAATGAGTCTGCACTGGAGATGGCACAGACTTCACGAGCTGGTGTAAAAGCTGATGATCCATTTTAGATGAAATCCATCAGAGTGTTGTCTGAACACACGCTATAATAGAAGAGATTAGACAACGGGGTGAATCTGACCTTTTGCACAAAGCAGTTAACATGATCAATATAACACATTTGCTTTCATTTAATTGGGGAAGATAGAAATAAGACTTCTTGAATATTAATATAATATAATATAATATAATATAATATAATATAATATAATATAATATAATATAATATAATATAATATAATATAATGTAATGTAATGTAATAATAATTGATTGATTGATCCAAGATACTAAAAATGTAATTTATTTAAAATAATTCATTTTATTTTATTTAATTTATTAATAATTTAAAATATGTTTATTTCCCATTTTAAATGAAGATATCACAGATTGTTAAAGCGGGCTCTAACTTTTAGACTCCCTTCTGTTTTTGAATTAAAAAAAGGAAAATTCAGAATACACAAAAGGTCACTATGAGTAGCAGGTCATTGTATATGACTTTATAAATGTTGCAAAGGACTAAGAAACACACTCACACAAATTAATCAACATGTTCTGACCAATCAAGATTCAGCAATTGAACAATCCTGTTAATAAATTCTCCACAGACTAACATCAGCTCTGACTGTAAGCTCCAGCTGTAATTTAAATCAAATCTTAATATTATCTATGTGCTTATGCTAATCCATTTTTATAATTAAATGATTAATTATAATTAAAAATTAATTAATTATTAATTAAATATAATTATAATTTTATAATTCATTTCTGAGTGTAAACCAAGGTGGATGATGTCCACAAGCAATAAACTAATAAATGGACTAATACAATGAAACCTGTGTGGTTATTTAATAACAAAAAAAAGTATGTTCATTTTATTCAACTTTTATAGAGGAATTCTCAATTATAAGGAAAATTGTTCAGGATTTTTCAGAAATTTTCAGAAGCTTTATTGTCATTTCAACCACATATAGCTGACGCAGTACATAGTGAAATGAAACAACGTTCGTCTTCGGACGTTTTCTAGACATTTTCAGAAGTTTTCAGGATTTTTTCAGAAATTTTCAGAAGTTTTCAGGATTTTTTCAGAAATTTTCAGACATTTTCAGGATTTTTTCAGAAATTTTCTGAAGTTTTCAGGATTTTTTCAGACATTTTCAGAAGCGTTCAGGATTTTTTGTACTTTCTAATTTCTCTGTAACATGTCAAGCTGCATTTTTTGTGTGTGTCTTATTACCCTCATCAGAATATTTAAAAAAAGGAATAGACTGCAGTTGATAGCTGCAACTGACTGTTTATAGCTGCTATAACATAAGCGATAACAGAAATGAATTTGTTTCATGGATGTCCATTAATATTTTTAGTCGTTTTTTTTTAATTTAGTAATTTAGTATTTTGCATACTTGAGTTAACAACAAAATTGTAAAGAATGAATCATGTTGTGTCGTGTAGAATCAAATTCAGCAGCAATTCTGCACTGAGTCACTGATTATCTTCCTATCACAGCATTCCCAATCATTCCTCCATGTTTTATTCCTTTTTTAATTTACTCTCCCTTCATTAAGATTCACATTTCACAGTGTTTACCTGCCTGCTTGAGAAAATGAAGGCTCTCAAGAAAAATGAATGTGAAATCGCATTTTCTCACCTTCTAATTCATCCTTTAGCATTCGGATGTAGCTGACTATGGTAATACAGTAGGATTTCAGTTACACTGTCACAACAGCATGAAAATCCAACCGGATCCCATCCATGTGCCTCCTATTTGTGTAAGCTCAGCCTCAAGCAAAGAATCTGTGATGTGGGGAAACTAGCCATTAATGCACTTTTCAAGGAATGGAGAGACTGTCTTGAGGGCAGAGAACAGCATTTTCTCATTTGCACTGATCATAGAAATAGATCTCTGATCATTAGAATACATTGTGAGGGCTAAGCAGGGAAATAGCAAGCATGCTGGGCTCAGTTTTCTACATGTTTCCACTTCACACGTTCTTATTGCCCTGTTCTAAAAATGGAAAAACTGATGCTCCATCCAGACAGTTTGAAAGCCCATGGGAGGAGACACCAGTGACAACAATTATACCAAAACCCTGTATCATGGTTGCTGTAAGTTGAGAAATGATGGAGGAGATTCTCAGGGTAATGTCCTACCTCCTGATGGTCCTCGGATGGTATACACTATTTACCACTTTTTAGTGTTCAGTGCACTTAATTACTTAAATATTTATTTAAGCAGTTATTTTTGATGATAAGCTAGTGACATATGGAGCGCTCTAGCTATGTGCCCATGAATAATAAGTTCACCGAGTCGATTCCACTAATTGTTATTTTCAGACCTCCAGGGCCATATTCTGAATTCCTCAGTGAATTTGCAGCTTTCATTTCAAACCTAGTGGTGTATTTAGACAAAGCATTAACTGTAGAAGACTTCAACATTCATTCAACATTCAAGTCAGAAGATCCTCTGAGAACAGCAGTTGTGTCCATCTTGGAGTCAGTAGGTGATAATCAGAACAGCAATAGGACCCACTCATAATGGAGATCACAGAAAATATAATCACACTTCCTCCTAATCAATACACAAAACACACATAACATTATAACCACCTGTGTAATATTGTGTTGGTCCACTTTTTGCTACCAAAACAGCCCTGACCCATCCTGCACTGTGTATTCTAACACCTTTCCATCAGAACCAGCATTAACTTCTTCAGCAATTTGAGCAACAGTAGCTCGTCTGTTGGATCGGATCACACGGGCCAGCCTTCGTTCCCCATGTCCATCAATGAGCCTTGACCACCCATGACCCTGTCTCCGGCTCACCACTGTTCCTTCCTTGGACCACTTTTGATAGATACTGACCACTGCACACCATCACAATTTGGCCCTTCGTCAAACTCGCTCAAATCCTAATGCTTGGCCATTTTTCTTGCTTCTAACATCAATTTTGAGGACAAAATGTTTACTTGCAACCTAATATATCCCACCCACTAACAGGTACCATGATGGGGAGATCATCAGTTTTATTTACTTCACCTGGCACTGATCATAATGTTATGCCTAATCGGTGTATGCTGTATCTGCCAAACACAACTCCAACTGACTGTATAGGACATTATTTATAATCACACTCTCAGGTGTCACCCAGATAAGGATGGTGTTCCCTTTTGAGTCTGGTTCCTCTCAAGGTTTCTTCCTCTTACCATCTAAGCGAGCTTCTCCTCGCCACAGCCACCTCAGGCTTCCTCATTAGGGGGGATTTTGTCCAACATTAATCTTTTGTAGTATTTTTCTTCTGTTCTGTAAAGCTGCTTTGAGACAATGTCCATTGTTAAAAGTGTTATAAAAACAAAACTGAATTGAATTGAATTCCACACTCTGAGTCTATCTCAGACCATTGTCTTATTTTGTTTAAAAGAAGTCTTAGACACGTGATACTCAATTTGTCACGTCACCGTGTTAAATGCACATTTACATCTGCTACTGCTGAGAGATTTACCAATAATATCCCAGAAAATGTTTTCCATGGTTATATACTTCTGTAAAGCTGCTTAGAGACAATGTGTATTGTTGAAAGTGCTATACAAACAAATGGAATTGAAGTGAATTGAATTAATGTTCTTCAGGCTGTAAATCTGTTAAAGAGAATTTCTCTTAGGCAAAGGTGTCGGTTTTAGGAGTCCATGGCCATAATGAGCAGGGTAAACTGACGTTTTGAGGCTCTCACCCCAAGATGACTCTAGTTTGTTGACTGATGCTTTATTTACGTCACAAGATGCCTTCATACCTGCGTTACATTCTGGCTCTACCTTTTGTATTACACTGTCATAGCCTAGCATAGTGTGGATCCTCTCAGCTGCCTGATGGTCCACTTCTGCTTGGATCTTCTGCAGCTTGTGGACTGTCCCAAATGTCCCATGCTGCTGGACACTTGGTGAGATTGGAGCTGACAACCTTCTGATCAGTAGTCCAACCCATTAACGACTAAGCTACCACATCCCCAACTTGAGCTAAGGAAGAAGCGAAGTCTGCAGTTTACGTACAGTCAAGGACAACATGAGACTTACCTATTAGGTTCCTCAAAAAGTTACCTGTCCTACATCAGTATCACAGACTTTATCACTGATCCCCTGGCATCCCGAAGACACACCAATATATTTGTCATCAAACAATAGAGACCATGGATATGATATTTAATAAAGTGATTTAACATCAAAACCTCCTATTGACCTCCTATCTAACATCATATCTGAATGTGTCTCTATGGAAAATTTGGGCTCTTTGATGGGGTAAATTTTAGCAATAACACAGTACATACATTTAATATGAATCATCCAACATCTGCATGAATCCATAGACCATTAACTCCACTCTATATGGAGTCTGAAGAAACAGGAGGTGTGGTTAGAAGGAATTAGGAACTTCTCTAAAGAGCAAGTCCTCCCTCTAGTGGACATTAGTGGGAACACACCAGGTTTCTGTTTCCATCCTTGTGCGAGTTCATTACAGTAGGTGAATTATGTGTGCATGTGTGTTTACCTCTTCTTGGTCCAGCATGTAGAACTGGTCTCCGTCTCGGACGCGGAGCGGGCGGCTCCAGCCGGGGGAGTCGTGGGCGTGGCCATTCAGAGGAGTGTGAGGCCGGGAACACGGAGACACACACCTTCCATCTGTCAAGAGGATCGACAGAAAGAAAGAGATGAAGAAAGAACTTAATCTAAAACGCTAGTAATGGTGCAAAAAAGAATACTAAACACTAATTGGGTTAATATGAGGCAAACATTTTGAAAGAAACACTTGCATCATGCACTGAGGGCAGATGACAAGGTTTAAAAATATCTTGTGATATTTGTGTCATTTTCACCCAATACTTATGCAACGGACACATTTCTGCCTTTTTGAAATAAAAATGAATGCTTCAAAATATGGAAAACTTTAACACACTTACACAGAGCCCTGTATCTGCGTTTGCTAACTGAAACAGTAGGACTAGTTAAAAAAAAAAAAATCAAAACCACTAAAAATTGTGGTGTTTTTTTTGCAGAGATTCTATCCTCCAATCAGCACCTTGTTACTGTGAGTAAAACTGAGACTTGGTTGGTGACGTAAAAGTACTGAGGAAACCTGCAACACTGTCAGAAAGGCACGCTGTAATAGAACTTAGTACAATATAGAGCTCATGTCATCAGTTTGCCCATCCTTACTGGATATATAAATTCCTGACCTTCTCATCTATACTGCGGCACATACAGATATATATTTAGATAAAGAGAGAGAACAGTATAGATGTTACACACACACAGAGGCGAGGAATTTAAAACCCATTCTGACATTGCTTTTGTGTCCTGCTCGCCCCCACAGCGAGCGAGCGTGAGAGAGAGAGAGAGAGAGAGAGAGAGCGAGAGAGCGAGAGGAAGATGGGTTATAGCCCAAGAGATGTCACTTCCGTGACGCCCACTCTGTTTCACACGCTCACACACCTACAGCCAGTCGCCATGACAACTCAACACGGAACAGACCGAAAACCACCGAAAGAGAGAGGGAGAGCAAGAGAGAGAGAGAGAGAGAGAGAGAGAGGGATTAGGTGAGAGAGGGATACTGGGCTATGGAAGAAGGAGAGAGCAAGAAGAGAAGAAGAGGGGAGGCAGAAAAAGAGAGGGAGAGGGAAAAGGATATTGGAATGGGAAAGAAGTGATGGAAGGAGAAGGAGGGACGAGAAGAGAACTATTTTCAAAAATGGAACCAACACTTTGTTCCCATAGCAACCATCGTGGATGTGCAAGAGTGAATAGTCTCCCTGCACTCACTCACTCACTCACTCACTCACTCACTCGCTCACTCGCTCACTTTACTCCTCCTCTCACCATCTCTCTCTCTGAATCTAAAGCGTATGTAGGTGTAAAGGGGAGGGGGGGTAGAGATATGGGTCATTTTTACCAAAGAAGGAACACTGAGTGCATATTCTCATTTACAAGCATATGAGATGAGGACCATGGGAAGATTGGATCCAAACAGCAGTTGAAAGATTGTTAAGTTCCTGTGTTGTCAGTTTTGTCAATGAATTTCACTTTTTTTTTCCTTCCCATGCTTGCAGAGCGCTGTGGAGTATCAAACGAAAACTTGAAAACGCCAATCATGTTCTCTTCTTCAAGTGAGACTCGAGCGTTAGCGCACAACTTCTGTCCACTTCCTGATGAAGATCTGCCAAGAGCATGTAGCTCCGCAGCTACAGCTGGTGCCTAAAGCCGTTCGTGACGAATTGACTTCCAAATGTCTACGTGCTTCTTCCAACACGTATAGCTCTGCATTCAAACACATAGAGGTCTAGTCATGCTTGCCTCAAAATAGCTGCCTGGAGGGTGTTACCAGTATGGCATCCAAGTGGGAAGACTTCTCTAAATATATTTTGGGAGCTCTCAGTTCTGAGCTGCTGTGCCTAGCGCCTCTGGAAAGCTTCCAAACCCAAGACTATAGTCATATCTTCTGTAAGCCAGGAGTATATGAGCATCAGTGTGGGTACAGCACCAGATACGTGCATTTCACACATGATGCCTGTGGGATCTAGCGAGCTGAAAGAATATATCAAGTTAAGCCTTGTGTGAGCTTCCCTGTATGTCTGTAATTAGTAACTGGACTTAGCACTTAGGAGGACGTCTGAGATTTGGGTTCAAATGAGTGGTGTAATTTGCTGCGAGTATGTAATTTGGGTGCGTTCTCACTGGGAAAGCAGAGCAGGAAGATTCCTCTCGCCCCTGCTGCTATGCAGCATATCATGCAACTGTTCCTCTGCATGACGCAGATCCTTCCTCTTCCTCGAGATCTTTTTTTTTTTTTTCCCAGATCCTGCTCTGCCACTGCCTTAGCCACGTTCTCTGATGTTCACACGTATCAATACTGTTCCATTTTTATTTTGTCATGACAATACGCTAATAATCAGTAGAGGTGTCTAAAATGGTGTTTTGTGCTAAATGTACGATAAGCAGAATCACACAAGAGTGCAGGTGTACTGAATATCAGCACGGCTCTGAAGAGGCAGCAGGCCAAGTGCTGCAGGTAAGAAAAAATATAATAAAAAAAACCAACCCCCAGAGCATGATCCTACCACCGCCGAGCTCGATGGCAATACTGCTGTTACCTGAGGCTCGGGCCGTATTTGGTTTATGGGAAACGTAACGTTTTGCTTTTAGAGCATCTGTTTCTGAACTTTGTCTCAGATTTTGTCGCATGCCTTCTAGCAAACTCCAGGCATGCCTTTCTTTTTAGCCTTTCTCAGAGGTGACTTCCTCCCATAGAGGCCAGGACTGCGATGTCGCTGAGGTCTGCATAGGAGCTCTGCAATTCCTTCAGACTTGCAGCTAGACTCTTGGGCACTTCTCTGATAATTACCCTTTTTGCCTGTGTGCTCACTTTAGAAGAGGTCTGATCTGTAGCGTCTGGGCTGTGGCATATATTTTCCAGTTTGTTATAATGGATTTCACAGTACTCCCAGAAAGGTTTAATGCTTTGCTAAACGTTTTATAACCTTCTCCATCTTCTTCTCCTCTAATAACTGCATTGCTAAGCTTCACAGGCATTTCCTTGGGCTGAACGGGTTGGTTTTTAGTTCCGAGATCTCCCTGAGATATTTATTGTGCAGTCATACAACAGGATTTGAAATGAACTCAGGTATACACTTTTTGGCATATTTAGTCTAAGTGCCTAAGAGAATTAAATAGAAGACATAATTTGTAGGGTTTAAGGAAAAGCATGGATATTACTGATAATGAACTCCTGCACAAGGATCCTTAAGATTTCCCAGAATCGCCTTCATTATGTAAAAATTGAAACTGTACATTCTGGATTTTTTAAAAAATCCTGCTGTTCTTGTTGTGTTTCTTTACGTTAAATGTTAGGTGTGATGTATAACTTGTCATTTCTGCAAAAAAAATAAATAAATATTGTGTTCAGTTTGAGATGTTGTCTCAGTCGTGCATAGTTCTGACCCTGGATTTAAGCACATTGTTCTCACACAATGTCAGCTTGAGTGATCCAGCACCACGTCGTGACAGTTTGCTGAAACATACATTTCGGGCCATGAAATGTCATTTGTGGCCAAAATTAAATGATGATGAAATAGACAGAAAGCTCAGCACTTACACAAACATTAACTATTAGCAAGACTCCTTCACGTTCTGTTTATATAGCATACACACTGGAAAACGGAAAGAAGAAATGAATTCTCTAGAGAAGTCGGTGAAGGTTGCCCTCTGGTGGCGTGGTGGAGAATTATCCATTACAGATGTGACTCTCTGAACCCATGATCCAGCCAACAATAAACCTCAGTGTCTTTTAGCGGCTCCACCTCTTCCACTATATATACATCCACTGCCATTTTTCACTGACTTTAATACATCCTCCAGGTTTTAACAATGCACTACATTTCAGCAGTTTCCCAGTACAAATAAAACGATGCAGCATTTGAGACACAGCTAGTGTAAAGTCACGTCCACCTCAGATGCTGTGAATACTGATTTCATGGAAAGACCAAAAAAAAAGAGACTTATGAGACGCTTATATTGAGTTGCTTCTAGCTCCCACCTGATTCACTCTTTTTAAATGTACTGTGAATAGTCTTAGCATTCTGGTTGGTAGTGCAATGTGTCTTCACCTGTAAATATTTATATGCACTGAATTCCCCCTGTGCAGCATGGTGCTGCTGACATACACAACAGACAAGACATCTACTTGTGCATTCAGGTGTTGTTGTTCAGATATTTTTTTCACTATCCAGACACACACGTCCATTTCATGTGGTCAAGTCTTTTTTTTCTTCTCTTTTTTCTTTTGTTTCTTTAATTAATTAATGAATTACTTAATTAATTAATTTCTCCCCCACCTAAACTGATTGGAGGGGGTTGGTGTTGATGCTCTGGTCTGTCTTTGGGCACCTGGGTGCCCTGGGGTATCACTCTGGGTGGAACAGGAAGGGTTTCAGTGTTGGTCACCACTGTACTTCTCGACTGTTTTTCCCAAATAAACAAGCTCCCTCCTTATGGTTGGGGAGCTGTTCAGGAGGGGAACAAGCGATGGGCCAGCCCTCACCTGTAGAGGCTGAGAGCGATTCAGAGGAGGAGAATGTTGGTCAGGCTCAACCGAAGCTATACAAAAGGTAGACCATACCTAGCTGGACCACCCTGGAGCCCGCTTTGAATAAACGACCCCCATTTCAACCATATTAGAATCATTTCCAGATATTTTAGATATTTTTTCACTATCCAGACACACATGTCCACTTCACAAGTCAAGTCAAATCAAGTCATTTCAACCATATATAACTGATGCAGTACACAATGAAATGAGACATCCAGGACCCTGGTGCTGCATATAACAACATAGAGCTAAGGACAGAAATTAAGTTGTGAGATTGTATTGTTACTTCACATAATGCCTGTGAAACTGTTACAGTTAGGCCTGGTGATGAACACCAGCAATGGAAATGATTCTTTTAAATGGGATTTAAGAAAGCTATTTATTTATTTATTTAATGTTTTTTGCTAAAATGTACCGTAAGGTATATTTTGTTTCTTAGTATAAAACAGTGTTGTTGTTTTTTTTCAGTTGTGTATTTTTGTCTTTGCTCATTATTTGTGCTGTGACTTTTTTGGGGTTAATTTTATTCTCTAGAAAACAAAAAATGTCGGTACAAAGGGTGTACAGTATATGCATAAAATTACCCTTCTGTTATTCTTACGTAATGAATAAGAAATCGAACAAAAAGGACCATCACAATTATATTACTATTAATATTAAAAAACAATTAGTTAGATATAAATCAATTTACTATGAAATTAGCCAATGTATTATTAAAGAGCCACATTTGGTCCAGTACAAAAAAATAGAAATAAAAATAAACATGAGGCGTCTGTGATGTAAGCATTCAGATTATATGTGAGATCATCTGTAAAGCTTTAACTGGTTTACACTGGTGCTCAAAGCTCAAAATCAGTAAGGGGGCGGTGTCCTTTAAATTCAGTCTTTGGAGAGTCACTTCACTACACACACTTCAGTGTTTTCCCCACACTGAGCTCGACAACTAATTATCAAGTCAGATGTGAGTAACAGACCCTTCACACTGTTGTACAGGGGGTTGACGTCACATAGCCCAGACTCTCCACAAGCACAGTGGACAAACTGAAATCTTTTGGATTAGATCTCAGCTCTTTCTGCTAAACCAGTTGCTGTTTTTGTGTATGGTTGTGCATGTGACTATAGTATGTTGATCACACTCACTACTTGTTATGTATCAGGTTTGGTAAAAAAAATAGTTTACCTTAAAGCAGGAGTGTATATAATATATAAATCAAGCACATACAGGTCAAGCGCTTTAGTTAACGTTCACAGCAAACTCAATTTTCAATTTCACAGCATTTTCAACAATGGAGATTGTCTCAAAGCAGCTTCACAGGTATAGAGAAACATGGAATAATAATTAAAAAGCTTAAAATTAAATTAATATTTGTTCCTAATGAGCAAGCATGAGGTTATGGGTTATGGTGCCATGGAAAAACTCCCTGAGATGATATGAGGAAGAAACCAGGCTCAACCTCATCCTCATCTAGGTGACACCAGAAAGTGAAAACTGGGAAAATTCTGATCTCAGTAATTTTAGCCTTGAATCAGTGCCAGAAGGGATGGTTTGAGTATTTCAGAAACTGTTTATGTCCTTGAATTTTTGAGTTTCTACAGGATGGTGTGAAAAAACATCCAGTGAGCATCAGTTATGTGAAGTTATATCTCATAAACATCTTGTTGATGAGAGAGTTGAGAGGAGAATGGTCAGACTGGTTTGAGCTGACAGGAAGGTTAGAGTAAATATCCACTCAAATATCCACTCTATACAACTGCGTTGAGCAGAAAACCATCTCAGAACCTACATCACATCAAATCCTGAGGCAGCTGTGTTACATCACATTGTGTTCGCTCGTGTCAGCCAAGAACAGGAATGTGAGGCCTGGTACAGACTTAATGAAATTGGACAGCTAATGATTGGATTTTCAAAAAACGTGGTCTGATTAATCTCAGTTTCTGAGGTTCAGAATTTGGCATCAACAAGAATGGTTCCATGGATCCAACCTGCTGTGTGCCAACAGCTCTGGCTGGTGGTGGTATAATGGTGTTGGGAATATTATCTGGCACCCCTTAATACCAACCAAACATGATTTGAGTGCTGCAGCATTTACTGAGTATTTATGCATCACTTTACCCATCTTATACCAGATAATTCCAGCAAACGTTTCAAACTGGGTCTCTGAACATGAAAATGACTTCAGTGTATGTAATGGCCTCCTGAGTAACTAGGTCTGTAACTAAGAGGACAATTTTGGGATGTGGTAGAACGTGATGAACGTGTAGCTGACAATCCTGTAGTGTGATGCAATCAAGTCAACATCTTGGGGAATCCAAGCCATGAAAAACTGATGCTGCTCTGAGAGAAAAGGGGAGGTTCTACTCAGTATTAGTATAGTGTTTCTCATAAAAGTGGCTGGCTGGTATATTATTTGTATGGAGACAAAACATCAACAGATGTTAAGATGCTGGACTGCTCATCAGAAGGTCATGAGCTCAAATCCCAGGGCTACCAAGCAGCCACTGCTGGGCCCCTGAGCAAGGCCCTAAACCCTCAACTGCTTAGTTGTATAAAAGAGATAATCCGAAGTTGCTCTGGATAATGTAAACATTTTCACATGATACAGATCAGACATTGGCAGAAACCCGAAAATTTTTCCTGAAATGGCACTGGTCAGATTGAACATGAACTATAACTTGGATATTTTATGGATTTTTTTGTATGTATGTCAGTAATAGTGGTCATATTTGCTTAATGCTTCTTTTGCCACCAACAGCCAGCTCTCGCATATCATTCAACAGGGTGAGGGCTAACACATGCTTCCTGAGATGTGTGAAACCAGCCAATCACATCTTTTCAAACTGCCGTGTCACAGAGCAGTATAACACACTTGAATGAAAGCGTGATCTGCGCTCATCCAAATACTTGCATCACTCCGGATTTTCTAACATGAAGTGTTAATCATTTGATTAATCTAATAGTAGTGAAGCCTGTCACGTCTATCCAATTATGAGGACTGAGAAGTGGACTGGTTTTCCAGTGCCTTGAATAACACTGGCTATAAAATTCTAGCTCTAACAGGCACAAATCCAAGCTTTTTGTGTTCATATTACATGAAACCATCATTTTCTTAGTTTATTTATATGCTAAAATTAAGATTTCTTGTACAGTAGGTCTAACAATGCATGCATTCAAAAAACACATGAGCTTTAGAGTAAGACCATAGCACTGTCCATGGTCCTGAAACATTAATCAGTAAGATATGCATAAATACTGGTGTATGTGATTCATCTACTGTATATTAGTAAATTTTATAGGTTAGCCAGTAGTTTATGCTATAATTCAAATCACATGTTTATTATAACGTGCATGTTCTAATACGCTGTGTTTCTCTAATAAGATTTTATTTGTAAAGATGTGCCTGGAGGACAATCTAAATAATCTAAGAAAATCAAATAAAATACTCCAGTGTAAGGAGTCTCCAGTGTCACCGTAATATTCAGGAAGTTTTCTACCACAGAAAAGTGTATATACAGGACAGAGATGTATGTGACGAAATGACTTTAAAGCTGCCGTAACATAAGTGATAACTTGTCTCATGGACATTTCACATTATTGCATAATACATAGAGATATGAAAGTATCTGAAAAAAATAGAATAAAACACAGCATTGCATATTGTTCATGTAAAAGGATTACATTGTTGTTGATTATTCCCCCATAACTCCACACCCTCGAGTGTTTTATTCCTGACTCATTGAAATTATTTCTGCCCCCCAGGTCTCTGGTGTCTCTTCTCTTCTTGAGATACAGTGGAACTTTGGCATACAAATGCCCTCCCTAAGAAATTGAATTTTTTAAGAATTTTACATTGTCATATGAAGCATTTTCTGCACACGAATGAACCAAACTGAACCGAAAGTGCGTACGTCCGGGAGCCCTTCAAAACTTGTTTAATCAGTGGAAAGCCAACCAAAGCCAACAAAAGCGAGTTCATGAATTTGTCAGTGAAAGCTGTTTGGAAAGAGTCAACCCACAATACCTGCGTTGCCTTCGGCATGCGTTCAAAAGCTAGGTGATTTTTCGGGTGTTTTTTGTTGACAGATTGGTGGCATGGGTGGTCTGTTCTATTTTTAGCCCAAGCTTGGTGGCACAACTTCCTGTAAGGACCCTTGACATGGAATGCTTGGCTTGGGTCAGCAGCCATACGGTTTATATATGCGTCGTCTTCGTATTGGTCATATTGGACATATTTTTGGGTGGCTGTAACGGATGAGAACAAATAAAATTTGTATGCCGAGGTTCCACTGTATAACTAAACAATGTTACCTAAGCATTTGTATACTATTTAAATACAAAATCCAGTAATCAAATAAGAAAAGGATGGCTTATTAAATAATATCTGAACACCCCTACCCCTTTGCAGTAGGGTATTCGTTTGCCTTTTTTCTCTGCTTGTGTAATTTTAGAGAGCTTTTTCTCTCCATATTTAGCCCAGGTTATTTCTGAGCACTCAGTCTAAGGTTAGAAGCATGTCAGATTTCATACAGGATTGCAGGCCAGATCTTGCTGGCTTGGTTGCTTTGCTAGGTAACTAATTGCATGTCGATGGCTTAGAGTGACTCTGAGCAGGATACTGTCTGCTCAAGGTTGTGTGTATGTGTGTGTGTGTGTGTGTGTGTACAGTGCTGTAATGTGCTAATTTGACTCCGTGTGTGTTGCAGTAGGGAGCAAAAAACACGTCTGAGTCAGCAACAAAAAACTTACTGAGAGCTGGATCTCATCAGTGTCAGCGATGTCGTGCAGCTTTCTATTTTATCGCCTCTTCACCTAGCCATCACAGTATATTCTGGGCAGATCATCATTGTTTTTTATCCTCCCAGGTTACAGTATAAATGTAGCCTCAAAGTCATAAGTACATAATGCTTGTTTAACGTACCACTCCAAAGACAAATGATTAACTAATAAATAAATCAGTATTTCTACTAAAAGTCCAGGATGTTCACTTTATCCCCTAAAAAAGCTTGGCTCACAGGCTGGTTAGGTAAGAAAGCATCTATTCATAAGAGAGTCTCAAAAAAGAAAAGTGACGTAAGCTTTTGGAACCAATCCAAACCTGTTTCATTATAAAGGTCATGTAGACAAAGTGAATGCGGTACGGTGTATATTTTTTGACAGGCCAATGCCAGGAGAAATATTCCAGGTTATTAAACTATTCAGATTAAAATGAAATGTTAATCCACTCAATCAGTGATTTGTGGCATTCAGTAAATGGGTCGCCGGATAGAGCTAGCAGAAACTGGGGGTGCTGGTTTTCATTATTTTCAAATATAGCTGGTAATTTAACAACAGGCAATTCCATGGAAAGGTCAACCTTGCCACGGAAAAATAAATTTATATGCACAGGGGGAAAAAATGACTTTTAAACTGCTCACTTAGGTCTATCTTTAACTGCTCTAATTTAATTTTTAAGGAAATTGTAATCATTTATCTATGTAATATGAGAGCTGCTCACTGGATCTAAGACTTAAATACATTGAGCTGCATATTTTATTCACCCAGGCTAGTCATTTACTTAAACTCATCAATACAGCTACAGTTGCAAATTCTTATCCATTTCCATGCAGTGTGTTGTAATTGCTAACTAGCTGTTCATGTTGACCTAGCTGTGACATTGAGGTGTTGAAACCCCTCGCAGCAACTCGTACCAGCACCACACACACGCTTGCAACCGTTTCAGTGTATATGCTGAGATCTAGAAATATTATCTGCTCAGTGGTGGTCTTTTGCTGGTCCCTTGCCACAGAATAACATGGTAATGGATGGCTGATGGATTACACACACAAAAATATGGAGGAAAAAATGTTGTCTAGAATGTATACATACATTTTCAATTCTCTCTGAAATACGACCTGACAAATGGCACATTTTAATAAGGGCTTTTTTACTATTGGTCAACATTGTGTACTCGCTTGTGTGCTTCATAATAATTTTAGCGATTCATTAGTGCTATTGATATTTCTAACTATTTATTCTTTTAGCATGAAATAGATCAGTATGTTCTGTTGTCTCTCAGTAAAAAATAAATAAATATAATTTTTCCTCCAGATTATTTTATTAATAATTAATATATTAATAATTTCTATAATTATAGAAATTTGCTATTATTTACTGTACATTATTTGTTATTATTAAAAGGTATTATATTATACACGTTCGTAACACATCATCGGCAGTGACTGACACTGATATAGTCGTCAGTATTTTTTAAAAAATGAATGAGGTTGTGTTTTTTAATAATGAATGAGGTTGATAATTTAGTTTATCACCTTTTTTTTTGCCCAAAATGCCTTTAAACAAGCACATATTGCCCAATCAAAGTACAAATTGCTCTAAAGGGCAGATAACATACATGTTTTTTTCTTCTTTTTTTAATGAAAAAGATTTCTTGTATACATGGAGGAAAAACGGAGCACGAATCTAATATAGCATTACAGATTTAAAATACTTTAAATGAATAAACATCACAATTTTTTACTTGTTACATGGCAACTGTGTCTTGCATTTTTACTTACAACATTCCTGTTACACCATCAAGAAGACCACATTATATGATGCTCAAAACGAATAGTTTCATGGTCAGGCTATGGCAGATATTAGATTTTAGCCTCCCATTTAATATCACGACCAGCCATGATTTATATCAATCAATTTGTAAGTGAAACTTTCCATTTTTTGACACGTTATTTGCCCTGGAAGATAGACAGGTTACACAGCAGCATAGATTTCAAACCCAAAACAACTGGACATTGGGCCTTACTTATCAATATTGTTATTAAACAGATTTATGCGTATGTGTGTTTACACAAATGAGAAATTAATTATTCATAAATCAAGTATTAAGAAAATAAACTGCTTATCTTTAATAATGTTTACATCGTTTAGCAAATTTCATTATGACGGAACAAGTCGCTTTATATTATTAATTACTCAATTAATTACTTACATAATTACTTAATTAATTAATTAGTAATCGATCAGTTTCCGCCAAAAGAGATGGTGTTGCTTAAATGGAGGATCTACACATAAACTGTAATGCTGCCTCAGCTGATGGAAGATATTGCGCTCCCTTTTTGTTGCTGATATTTTATTTTTGTAAGCTTCATTCCACTTCTGTTCTGTTTTTCTGGCTTTACTTCCAGATCGATCATTTTGTGCTCACAGCTGTTGAACTTTTATGCAGTTTTGTGCGTCACTGCATGCAAATCAGCAGTGCCGTGCATGCACTTGGTAATTTATGGCTGATTGGCATTCATTAACATATATATACACAAGCACAGAGAAAATCAGCATGTCCTAATCCAGAGGAAATTTTTTGTTTGGGTTGGTTTGTACAAACATTTACACACAACTTTACTAAAAGATTGATAAATTAAGGCTCGCTGTTTGTCCTAATCATGAATCCTTACTCTTTTTTTTTTACACTGCTGTTTGTGGTGTGGTGATCTTTCACAGTAATCTTATTGTGATTCAATAAGTAGCACACTTGAACTGAGAGAACTTGAACACTTGAGCATCACTGATGCTAAGCCTTGTACAGGTGATGAAACACTCTGCAAATTAACACGGGTCTATGCACATGCAGTGGGCAACATCAAGAACACTTCACTGCAAAACATCACCTTCATCCGATCTCATGGCGCTGACACACCTGCAAATCAGACATGGCCTCATTTAAAATTCATCCGGCTCATTTTTATATTATAGGCATAAACTGGCTAGATCTAAAGCCTAATAAACAATTTCAACCCTGATTTCTCCAGATCAGCGATTAATGGCTGTGCCCTTTGCTCAGAGCCCACTCATGTAGTGCAAATAGTTTGATGAGACAATTTTCTCAGGGTGCCTGCAATTGCAACTTTTATTTTCTCGGAGCTTAACTGTCTAGTCATCTGTGAACATGTGTGTAGTGTCTAACTCTCGTCTGTGAGCACTTGTGTAGTGTAAAACTCTCGTCTGTGAGCATGTGTGTAGTGTATAACCCTCGTCTGTGAGCATGTGTGTAGTGTATAACCCTCGTCTGTGAGCACTCATGTAGTGTATAACCCTCATCTGTGAGCATGTGTGTAGTGTATAACCCTCGTCTGTGAGCACTCATGTAGTGTATAACCCTCGTCTGTGAGCATGTGTGTAGTGTATAACCCTCATCTGTGAACATGTGTGTAGTGTATAACCCTCGTCTGTGAGCATGTGTGTAGTGTATAACCCTCATCTGTGAACATGTGTGTAGTGTATAACCCTCGTCTGTGAGCATGTGTGTAGTGTATAACCCTCGTCTGTGAGCACTCATGTAGTGTATAACCCTCGTCTGTGAGCACTCATGTAGTGTATAACCCTCGTCTGTGAGCATGTGTGTAGTGTATAACCCTCGTCTGTGAGCACTCATGTAGTGTATAACCCTCATCTGTGAACATGTGTGTAGTGTATAACCCTCGTCTGTGAGCATGTGTGTAGTGTATAACCCTCGTCTGTGAACGTGTGTAGTGTATAACCCTCGTCTGTGAGTATGTGTGTAGTGTATAACCCTCGTCTGTGAGTATGTGTGTAGTGTATAACCCTCGTCTGTGAGTATGTGTGTAGTGTATAACCCTTGTCTGTGAGCATGTGTGTAGTGTATAAATCTCGTCTGTGAACATGTGTGTAGTGTATAACCCTCGTCTGTGAGTATGTGTGCAGTGTATAACCTTCATCTGTGAGCATGTGTGTAGTGTATAAATCTCGTCTGTAAGTATGTGTGTAGTGTATAAACCTCGTCTGTGAGCACTCATGTAGTGTATAACCCTCGTCTGTGAGTATGTGTGCAGTGTATAACCCTCGTCTGTGAGTATGTGTGTAGTGTATAACCCTCGTCTGTGAGTATGTGTGTAGTGTATAACCCTCGTCTGTGAGTATGTGTGTAGTGTATAACCCTCGTCTGTGAGTATGTGTGTAGTGTATAACCCTCATCTGTAAACATGTGTGTAGTGTATAACCCTCGTCTGTGAGCATGTGTGTAGTGTATAAATCTCGTCTGTAAGTATGTGTGTAGTGTATAACCCTCGTCTGTGAGTATGTGTGTAGTGTATAACCCTCGTCTGTGAGCATGTGTGCAGTGTATAACACTCGTCTGTGAGCATGTGTGTAGTGTATAACCCTCGTCTGTGAGCATGTGTGTAGTGTATAACACTCGTCTGTGAGCACTCATGTATTGTATAACCCTCGTCTGTGAGCATGTGTGTAGTGTATAACCCTTGTCTGTGAACATGTGTGAAGTGTATAACCCTCATCTGTGAGTATGTGTGTAGTGTATAACCCTCGTCTGTGAGCATGTGTGTAGTGTATAACCCTCGTCTGTGAACGTGTGAAGTGTATAACCCTCATCTGTGAGCACTCATGTAGTGTATAACCCTCGTCTGTGAGCACTCATGTATTGTATAACCCTCGTCTGTGAACGTGTGTAGTGTATAACCCTTGTCTGTGAGCATGTGTGTGATGTATAACCCTCGTCTGTGAACGTGTGTAGTGTATAACCCTCGTCTGTGAACATGTGTGTAGTGTATAACCCTCGTCTGTGAGCATGTGTGTACTGTACAACCCTCGTCTGTGAACGTGTGTAGTGTATAACCCTCGTCTGTGAGCATGTGTGTAGTGTATAACCCTCGTCTGTGAGCATGTGTGTACTGTACAACCCTTGTCTGTGAACGTGTGTAGTGTATAACCCTCGTCTGTGAGTATGTGTGTAGTGTATAACCCTCGTCTGTGAGTATGTGTGTAGTGTATAACCCTCGTCTGTGAGCATGTGTGTAGTGTATAACCCTCGTCTGTGAGCATGTGTGTAGTGTATAACCCTCGTCTGTGAACATGTGTGTAGTGTATAACCCTCATCTGTGAGCATGTGTGTAGTGTATAACCCTCGTCTGTGAGCACTTGTGTAGTGTATAAAAAGTGATTACAAATCATTTAGTATGAAAGAGGTAGCAAGTCTGCCAAAAAAGAGTTTGATAAGTAACGTAGTGTACACTCTGCATTAGTTGCTCTAAATAGCAGTTGATAAGATGTGCATTTTTTAAACAGAGAACACAGAAACCCTACAGCTGTCAGTTGTGTTAAAGCAGAAGCATCTATCAGGTTTGAATACATACATAGTTTTTGCTTCTGATCGATTCAGCAAAATTTCACTGATACAATTTGCTGGATTGGCAATGTACTAATGTGTAAATGTGCACTATAAGCTAAATGCTAGACTGAGAGAAACACACTAGGGGACACGTTTATAACATACTGCATTGGGTGTTCTTTTAACCCGCATTTAAAAAAATCACAAGATTTCACATTACACCATAACACTGATCAGTAATCTATGTTTAATCGTTATTCATATCAGTAAGGATGGATCACGTGCATCAAAGTAAATAAATAAATAACATTTAAGCATGTGATTTTGTGTGGAAGACAGTGAGGTAGTAAGCGAGCATGTGCCAAGTCCATATTTCCACTTTAGGGTTTTTTTGTATTTATGAGTGCAGTTCTCATTAGTGCTGTTGATGTTCAAAACCATCAAGTACCAATTTATGGCAACAAAGGAGCTAAAGATGCTGTGGGTGTCAGTTTGAGCTTTCTGCCTGCTGACTCTTTCCAGTTTGGTCTGAAAAAAAAAATCTGCATTCTTTATACTTTAAAAAGGTAATTTCTAAACAGGTAAATGATCTCTGGTGGCGTCTGGGCAGGCGTCAATTACTGCATTTCAGTTCACAATACTTGCTTTCTGAATTATTATTAGGACACTGTATTAATTTATCCATTTTGCTCTTTCTCCTCAGCAGGACAGGCTTTAATAATCTGTACACTGTAATTTTATACATTTACTATATCGCCAAAAGTATTCGCTCACCCAAATAATCAGAATCAGGTGTTCCAATCACTTCCATGGCCACAGGTGTATAAAATCAAGCACCTAGGCATGCAGACTGTTTTTACAAACATTTGTGAAAGAATGGGTCACTCTCAGGAGCTCAGTGAATTCCAGCGTGGAACTGTGATAGGATGCCACCTGTGCAACAAATCCAGTCGTGAAATTTCCTCGCTCCTAAATATTCCACAGTCAACTGTCAGCTGTATTATAAGAACGTGGAAGTGTTTGGGAACGACAGCAACTCAGCCACGAAGTGGTAGGCCACGTAAACTGACGGAGCGGGGTCAGCGGATGCTGAGGCACATAGTGCGAAGAGGTCGCCAACTTTCTGCAGAGTCAATCGCTACAGACCTCCAAACTTCATGTGGCCTTCAGATTAGCTCAAGATCAGTGCGCAGAGAGCTTCATGGAATGGGTTTCCATGGCCGAGCAGCTGCATCCAAGTCATACATCACCAAGTGCAATGCAAAGCGTCGGATGCAGTGGTGTAAAGCACGCCGCCACTGGACTCTAGAGCAGTGGAGACGCGTTCTCTGGAGTGACGAATCGCGCTTCTCCATCTGGCAATCTGATGGACGAGTCTGGGTTTGGCGGTTGCCAGGAGAACGCTACTTGTCTGACTGCATTGTGCCAAGTGTAAAGTTTGGTGGAGGGGGGATTATGGTGTGGGGTTGTTTTTCAGGAGCTGGGCTTGGCCCCTTAGTTCCAGTGAAAGGAACTCTGAATGCTTCAGCATACCAAGACATTTTGGACAATTCCATGCTCCCAACTTTGTGGGAACAGTTTGGAGCTGGCCCCTTCCTCTTCCAACATGACTGTGCACCAGTGCACAAAGCAAGGTCCATAAAGACATGGATGACAGAGTCTGGTGTGGATGAACTTGACTGGCCTGCACAGAGTCCTGACCTCAACCCGATAGAACACCTTTGGGCTGAATTAGAGTGGAGACTGAGAGCCAGGCCTTCTCGTCCAACATCAGTGTGTGACCTCACAAATGTGCTTCTGGAAGAATGGTCAAAAATTCCCATAAACACACTCCTAAACCTTGTGGACAGTCTTCCCAGAAGAGTTGAAGCTGTTATAGCTGCAAAGGGTGGACCGACGTCATATTGAACCCTGTGGATTAGGAATGGGATGTCACTTAAGTTCATATGCGAGTCAAGGCAGGTGAGCGAATATTTTTGGCAATATAGTGTATATATAGCTAAAAAATAGTGTATAGTAGTTAATTTCCTTTTTGTCTGTTTATCTCTCCCTCTCTTTTAAGAGGCACAAAAACTAACTATAAATATATTTCATTACTAAAGCATTCTTTAGCTGCATGTTTATTTTTCTCTCATCTGGTGAACAGAATTATTGTATTACGTTGATGATGCTACCAAGAAGGACTTGACATTTACACCATTTGGTAGATGCCCTTGTCCAGAGCGACTTACATTTTCTCTTATTTTATACAACCAAGCAATTGAGGGTTAAGGGCCTTGCTCAGGGGTCCAGCAGTGGCAGCTTGGTGGACCCAGGACTCAAACTCAAAACCTTCCAATTAGCAGACCAACACCTTAACCACTAAGCTACCACATCCTCCGTAAGACATAGTTAGACTTAATAAGACACACAAATGTAAAAGATCCTAGAAAATGGTATCTTCTGAGTCACAAAATGCCAGAAACACACTTGCACACACAAGTCACAGTTTGTTGTGCATTGGTACAATCGCTGACCTATTCACACGGCTCTATATCTAAAAATATACATTTTTTATTACAAAGCCGCAGCCATCACGGACTGCAAGCCCACAGTGAGTCTCTCTCATACACAGATAGGGCACTGATGTTGTTCTATAATTTTCAGTGTTGTGTAACTCTTTAATCCATTTCCTGTATAAATAGCAACACTAACATTATTTTCAGGATAGGATAACAGCCAAAGAGTTCGATACTGTATCTAAGACTATTAAAAGTTAATGAACTCATGCAAACGATGTGCTACCAGAGGGATGAAATATGAGCGCACATTAGATCAGCCTTCTGGAAGGATTGTTCTTGGCAGTGCACTGACTGTGAAAAATAAATTACGTTTCTTTTATCTGCCCTAAGGTCATTAAAATAATGGCAAAGAATGCACGCACTTTACACACATATCATCCAATAGGGTTAAAGTACCTGGACTATTAAGTGCATATAACACCCAAAACTTGACTCCCGTTAAATCCTTATGACACCAGGGGTGCTCTTCACTGACTATGTATTTTTTTCACTGTGGCAAACCTCCAGCATGACCAATCCTTTAGTAAATAATGACCACTGCATGTCATGAATATTATTTATATCAGGAGTTCTTAACGCCAAGACCGACACAGATTAAACTCTTCCCTACTGCTCACACACCTGCTCCAACTGATCACTTAATGATGAAGATGTCGAGAGTAAGGAAAGTGTCACACTGTGAAGAACAGGAAGTCCCCACGACTGGAGTTAAGAACACTTCCTGTATAATGATATTCAATACAATTCTGATAAACTGCATATGATCAGCACCACCCTATACATGAATTTAAACAAAAAACTCATCACGGCATCGCCATGGATCCTTCTTGGTTAAAGAAATGATGTAATTCTGTTCACTAACAGGATAAAAAAAATGTTTGTGGACAGTATTGCTAGGGATGAGAGGTATTTTTAGTAATCGAGCACATCACATGACTTTATCCTGTACATAAGGTGAACCTGCATTTTTCCATCTTATTAAAATCAAGGACGAGAAAAAAGAAAGGGTTTGTGAACTATAGTTTATGGCTGATCAAATGTAAGAAGTAACAAGATGTTATTGTTACATTTAAGCAAAATTAACTGCAGTTAGGGTGAAAAAAATCAAGATTTTTATGAACAAATTTGTATTAAATTTGTTAAAGATTGTATTTGCGTTAAAGATTTGTTCATTCTCGACATTGTTACAAAAATGGTAACAGCATTATCTATAGCAAATAGTTATAAGAAACAATGAATCTTTTAAATAAAGAATATTTAAAGAAAGTATATTAAAGGGAACATTATTTGCAAAAGATGTTGTTATTATTTTTGCATGACCTAAGGACGCTGCGTGAGTTTTTATGGTGTGACGTTAAATCAGTACGGTTTCCCACGGCATCAGTAATAAACCCTTTAAGTGAGTTACACTGTATATACAAGTATTAGCTTTCGATTAATCGAAGATAAGATAAGATAAGATAAGATAAGATAAGATAAGATAAGATAAGATAAGATAAGATAAGATAAGAACGTTACAGGAGGTCATTCAAACCATTTGCAATAACATACATACGATAGTTCACCTGTCTGTGACACTTTCAGCTTGCACATGTGTACTGTGGTGTAAATACTGATGTAAATATGGCTAAGTCCACAATCTGCACCAATCTGCACCTATAACTTATTGTATTCTATATTTAAGGTTTTCTTCTTTCTTCCTAGTCTTATATTTTTGTGTGTATATATGTATGTAATTTTATATTTTATATTTGTGAGTGTTAACCCAAGAATTTCCCTCATGGAATCAATAAAGTCTATCTATATATCTGTCTATCTGTCTGTCTGTCTGTCTCTATCTTTATTAATCCAGAAGGAAATTCTTTTGCCAGAGACTGCTTCAGATTACACCAGAGAAATAAATGTAAATGAAATATAAATGAAATCTGCTATAATATACAAAATGTATACAAAATCGACAAAGACAGGTGCTAGAGAATTAGGATATTACACATGGTATGATCTTAACATCCATACTGTAAATAATGAATGCTGTGAAATGCTGTGAAATGCAGCATTATATTTTACAAACCTTTTCAAACCTGTACTAATTCCAAATCTCAGAAATGATATTTGAACCTTCCTTTGCTCTGAGCTCAGTCCTCATCTTTACCTTAACATTTTACTTCATTTAACGTACGTGCAGTGTTTGGGATTAGACTTTTGTAAGTGTTTATGGGGTTAAAAAGCTGTCCTTTTCCTTCATATTGACTTAAATGATTATATAGCATGTATGGAATTTAAAAATGTAAATATGAATCATATAATCGTGTACAATCTTGATTAGAACATTTATAAAATTGTGTTATGACATTAATTTATATTAAAGTGAAAATCGACCGGTTTTAACTATAAATGGATAAAAAGTGTGATTAGTAAAAGGTAATAAGAGTTGCCAGGGTTGGTAAATTGCTGACGTATAAGAGAAATAAAACACTTTGATATGTGCTGTTAAAGGAAATTCAATATCAGGCTGCATAAAATTACACCCCTGTTGATGATTTTTCCTATAGCAGCCATGTGCAGGTGTTTTATTCTATAGATATCATATTAAAACAGACATTTACGGTGTTTGGCAGATGCCCTCATATCACTTATACATCTGAGCAATTGAGGGTTAAAAGCCTTCCTCAAGGGCCCAGCAGGGGCAGCTTGGTGGTTCTGGTATTCAAACTCACAACCTTCTAATCAATAATACAACACCTTAACCACTCAGCTTCCACTTCCCCCATTTACTGTGAAGACCAAATGCCTTCTGTGGAAGGTAGTCGAAGCGAATCTAAATGCCCTGCTTGCTGAATTGAAAAGACATCAGTCTTCTCTCTCCATCAATCATAGCCAAGCAAGCAAATCAAAAGTTGCATTCAAGTGCATGTAAAGGCAACAAGACTGTTGAAATAGTCCTTAACGCAGAACAAAATGTCTACACACTTATCTAGCCGAAACACTCTGAGCTGCCTTCACCTCCTGGACCTTAGGTTCAACTTTAGTTTCTGCAGAGAGGGTTACTTGGGGCAGTTATCACACTCCTCCATGCATATTCACCTGCCCTGTTATGTTGCTCGTGGGAAGCAGGTTAGTTTTTCACCTTCCCAGCCTGGCAGAATTTATTCAAAATATTCATGGCTGGTAAAATTAGGTGAGAGAATCCAAAAATAGAAAGAATAAAGAAGAGGTGCATCATGCAAATGTGCAGAGTTCTGACCTGGTACCAAGTGTTCCTGATACCTGTACTGTGTGTGCTGAACATGGTGGTATATTTTATAGCCAATAACCGGGACATGACTAGAGGTGTGTTGCTTAATGAACACTTACTAGCCTGTAAGTGTATTTTTTATGAATGAAATCTTTACAACAATCTTTAATGCAACATAAAACGTGTCTCAATACACTTCTAATCTAATGGGTCCCATTGATACAACAAGCACTGGGCTATTCGGTTCTGCTTTTATGATCCTTCATTCACAAAAGCTGCATTTTTAATGCCTTGGAACATTTGGTGTAATGTGTTGTGGAGCAGCGCAGCTTTGCAGTGGAACCTATTTAAAGAGCCAAAACTAATTTCATACTGTAATATCATCTTCCCGAATATTGAACACCTGTGTCTAAACATGCTATAAATAGTCTGGAACTTTCATTTGTACTTTCTGCAGTTCTAATCTTTGTGAAGATCACACTGATCCCTCTGTCTGCTTACTAGTTTCACAGTCTTCTCATGTCTGTTCCTTTCATGAATCTGGGATTTTTTTTTTCTTGGAGATGACAGACACAGTGGTTGGGTCAATGTTTCTGTTGCTGCTGAGGTCTATAAAACGTTCTCGTTCATCTATTTCCTAATCACAAACAGCCTCACCCAAAGATCCACCTTATGTATGGACCCAAGTGCACCCGAGAACCATATGGACTCATTCATATGTTCAACATCCCATAAAGCCTTAGAACCACTCAGAGACAGATGTACCAGGATGCTACCCTCATGCTGTTCAGCTGTATGACATGGCCAGGATCCCTGTAGTAGTGTTCTGAACTACAGTTTCGTTCAGCACTGCAAGGATTTGGCTGTAAGCCAGAACGTTGACAGAAGTGCTCCTTTTCTGGAGACCTGAAGCCACCCACACTGTCAGGTTCTGTACAGGTACAAGCACTGTAAATGTGCCCTCAAAGGTCCAATTATAGGCTTTGATGATGCTTGGTAATGATACGTCTTTACAGTCAGGTAACTAAATATATCAGTTACATACCTTCGAGGGTAACATCCCAGTGAAAAGCAGAAGGGTGCAAATAGCAAGGCTGAGTGTGGATGAGTTAAGCTAACTCAAGTAGCTTTTATTTGTTACATATACATTACTGAACAGTGAAATTCTTTCTTCGCATATCCCATATTTGGAGGGTTGGGGTCAGAGCGTAGGGTCAGCCATAATGCAGTGCCCCTGGAGCAAGAGGATTGGGGGCCTTGCTCAAAGGCCCAAAAGTGGCAGCTTGGCACTTGAGCACTTGGCACATTAGAGTCAACTGTATTGTGGATTAAGTAGTTGCATTAATTCATTTTCAGTATGTACTTTATCCTGTTCAGGGTCACACTGAGCGCAAGGTGGTAGAATAAACCCTGGATTGATTGCCAGTCTGTCACAAGTCACAATGTACACACACACACACACACACACATTCTGGTCTGAATGTTTTTGGACAGTGGAAGGAAACTAGATAATCCAACACAGACTCCACACAGACAGTAGCCCAAGCTCACCCAGGACACTGAGGGCATTGTGAGGTGGCAACTCTTAAGTAACTACAATTAAGACGTTTAGCTCATCTGGACTAAGTCCACCAACATATCTAATGCTCATGCAGTATTTCACCTAAAATGGCATAATATCTGAGATTCACACACTTGCTGTCATCATTCCACCTTGGTATGTGAGGGAAATGCTTTCTGATATCTCTAATTCTGCCTGAAGGTAGGATGTAAGGAAGGATGTAAAGTGGCCATAGACTTGCCAAATCTTCCACCTGGAAAGCGATCATGTGGGACAAATGGCTCCAGCTGGAGTGTGAAATCTCTGTCTTACAGTATGTTCCAGCCAAGGAAACCACTCACTGTCACTCACAGCACAGGTACATTTTCACTCCCTGAGGTTTTGTCTTAAATGCCTTTTACAGGTGCATTTTACTGTCCTTTAACTTAAAGGCGCCACCTAAATAACAGGCATTTATATAAACGAATAGTACAATTTGGTGCCTCATTTATTTATTTATTTGTTTATTTATTTATTTATTTGACAGGGAAATTGTGCTCAAGTGAAAAATTCCATTTTAGCTTCTTCCGGTGGCAGAGTCAAGAGATTCAGTTCATAGTTCAGATTTTCTCACAGAGTCGTCTCTGGGTTGCTTTTTTTTAAGATATGTACGTATATATTTATAGACAAAAGCCTAACCCTACAAAAAGAGGGTTTTCCTTATCGAATCCTTGAGCAACCCTTTTTCCAATGCCAATTTTGGATTAACAAGAATATATCTGGAAAGTCTTGAAATTATGTTTCTTCTATACAACCACTAAAGCTTGTAATATTTGTGTAGCAGTGGTAGGAAGCAAGAGTGTGTAATCAACGTGTTTAGTAAGGGCAAAGCAGAAATAATCTCAGGCACAGGCCACAGAATGGGATGAAATACTGGCAGGGAGAAAGACACTAGTATAATTCTCAGAAACGGAAGAACCAGGCGCATGGGTCAAAACCAGGAAGTCAAACCAATGCTGTGGAGCTAGGAATGGAAGGAAAACGACACAGGAGTGTGATAATGGACATTAGCATGAACAAAACTTATATACATAATACTTAAATGCACATTCTGATGATGAACTAAACAGAAACAGGCGGAAACAATTACAACGACTTTACTAAGGGGCAAAGGCAAGACCAGGAAGTGAAAATAACAACAATTAGAGCACTGTCTATGCACGAAAACTCCAACTACATATCTGAAAACACTTTTGTTTTAACAAGAATGAAAGAATTCTAAATATACCCAAAACTCTAATGTCTATCTTCCTGTATGGAAAAAAATTTATTAAATATCTCACCAGACAACTCTAGAAAGCTCTAATGTCTTTACCCTGATGTTTTATCTAACATGAAGCTAAAACATCTACTCAACAAAATTGATGAGAATCAATAAGAAAGATAGAATTGTAATTCTACAAGAGAGATTAGCCGGACTGGGCCATGAAGCATGCTGTGGTATCACTTTTCTTCGAAACATTTGATAAGACTGAGCGTGTTATCGTTTACATACACAATATCGTTATCCATCCTGCTTTTGGTTCAAAATGAAGCTGATCCCAAAAAAGTGTGGATTCACTGAAATATTAGCGAAATGCTGTAAACTAGCTTAGCTTGTGCGATCTGTGCATGTTCAATATAGACATTTATCTGTCATCGCTCCAGCTTGCCTGAGGATGAAACATTTTTGAGAACAATGAAGAAATGTCAATAACATGCCTTAAGCAGCGGTGTGTGGTGGTCATATGCATCTCAGGGAAAATTTTGGCCCTCACTGATAGGTAGATGTCACATGTCATGGGAAATTCTTTACTTATAAATGTCCGAATAAGCAGTTACCGCGGCTGAATGGTGACAACATTTCAATTCTTAACGAATAATCATTCATTTGTGGCTATAAATAAGTCCGTCTGTAGTAATAATATGTAGATTGGTAGTTACTCCACGTCTGACTAGTGTCACAGACTCTGAAAAGATGAATGGATGGGTCTGAATTTATTTAGAGATAATAAGCACACACCTCTCAGTCCATTCATCTTTAAACATTCTGGGTTTTTTTGCAGGCTGTAGTCTAATCATATCCGAGAGGGGATATAAAAACTGATTTAAAAAAAAAAAAAATCACAAAAGTCTGTGAAAACTTTCTTCTCTCTGATTTAATGTCTTAAGCCTTGAAGCTAATCTCTGGTCTGATGAGATGCCTTCAGCTAAATCATTTGCATCAGTGTGTGATTTGCTGCAACCGAATATCTGCTACAGAAACTGTTTACAACAAACTCGACTCACTGATCTTCAGTCTTTTTTTTTTTTTTAATGCATTTCAGCTGTAGTGTATTTTTTCCAAGTACTCAGTATGATCTTGGGTCCAAAACTGCAGTTCACCAGCCGACGAGTCCTGATACCTGGTGTAGAAAAGATTCATTTTTTTATATATATAATTTAGGTGCATTAGTTAAGATTAGTCTTTTGATTCTGAGATTAGGTCTCTAACAGTCTGTATTTAAATCATTTCCACCAATGTTCATGCTCCTCTACCAGGATCCCGTATAGTGTATATCCAACCAGGGGACTGTTTTGGACCAACCAGGTTTTCTTGGCGACTTAATAAACTTTTGCTAAACCCATTTATTGTTTATTATTCCTATTAATGTTTTGCACATCCTCCAGGTTATTTGTAAAAGTAAGTATTTGATCATCGATTACTGCAGCTTTAAAAGTATCTGTACTAGTGTTGAGTGTGCACATCATTAAAGAGCTACCCGAGTGAGTACCATCACTAATATAATATGGTTTACATTTATTTTTTCTCGGTCCATTGTCCTGTGGAGTGAGTGTGTGATTGAGCACAGAAAAAAAAGAAAAGAAAATGACCTCGCCATTTAAACTGAAGTGGTCCTGTTACTCTCGAGTCTCTCTTAGTGCATGCATCTCGTCGGTGTGTTCCTCACTTATGCCCACCACTACCATCCACACACTGCTGCTACACACTCCTGGGGTCGTTTCGCCTGCTATAAATAAACTGTTTCGGCCTTGGAGCACACAGCTGCATCGGCGCGGAACAACCGCGTCACGCCGTCACGCGCAGGTTCGATCGCTCCGTGCTGTCGTTGGTCGGCGCATTCCGTTGATTCGGTTATTGGATCAAAGTTAAAGTGAAACACGGGGCAAACTTCCTACCTTTGTTTGTCTGTTTTTTCTTGTGAAATTTCCAGAAATCAAGCGCTAATCGATATCTGCCTATCCATATGTGTTATAAAGTGGTTTAATCATCCACCAACAGGTAACTGCTGAGATTCGATCCCCTTCACTATAGCAGCCGTCGCATAACAACCGTCGTCATGGAAGCGATTTTTAGCTGATGCCCAACGTTTTAAAAGAATTTCTTTGAAAACTACATCCTATTAGATGCACGCTATTTTGTCTGAAGCACAGATTATCCGCGAATTACGCAACGCGCTCCGAGCATACCGAAGCCCGTCTCAGCAGGAGGAGAGATGGAGAAAGGAAATGAGAATGCTGTATTTAAAAAAAAAGAAGAAGAAGAAGAAGAAGAAGAAGAAGAAGAAGAAGAACATGAACAGGCCTAAATGTTCTATTTTAGCTCTTACCTTGTGAAGACACATAGGACATGATCCAACGGCATCGAACGCACCCACCCGCCTCACCGGGTAATCTGACGGTACTTTCTAACAAGCCTCATCCGGGCTAGAAGAACCCACATCGGTTCGCCGTGTGAGGATGTAGGCGGCCGTTAGAAATGCCCATGTCGGCTGCTGCACGGTGTGGCTAAGCTATGGCAACGAAATAAACCTCAATTTAATCCATATTGTCGGCGGAAAAGTGGGGGGGGAGATGCCGAACTACTAAAATGTAGTAGAATTGCGATGCGCGCGAGCAGTAAAGTGGAGGAGAGAGAGAGAGAGAGAGAGAGAGAGAAGGGGGGGCGCATGGAGGGGGGGTGCGACGTGTATGAGAGGCGCGCGCATGAATTATCGCGCTACCCGGATACTGATCTAAATGACTTTGAGCAGATGAAGGATTTTAAACTCCTCGTAGCTGCTTCTACTGATGTCACCAGGACACCACACACAGATACACAATACACCAAAGTCTCTCTCTCTCTCTCGCTCTCTCTCTCGCTTTATCAGTCATGCGCGGACGCGCGCAAAGTCACACTCAGGCGCGCTCCCGGCCAACGGGCATGTTATGATCATGTAAGCTGGTTACAGTAGTATGCTTTCACTTCCACCGCCAACGGCAAACACACACACACACACACACACACACACACGGAGAGAGAGAGAGAGAGAGAGAGAGAGAAGATGGTTATGATGATGATGATAATTATTATTATTATTATTATTATTATTTCTAATAATTTATTTAGATTTTTTTAAAATAATTAGCTAAAAGAAAATGTAGCTAGCTACATAGATCCTGAGCATTATTTTCCATGTGGAGTTTCTTTGCATGTTCTCCCTATGACCCAGAAACATGGCATTAGGTGGATTGTTGATGCTAACTTGCCCTTAAATGTGATGTGTGTGACCTGTGACAGCCCCACTCACAACGAGAAATCTGAATTATCTTAATCACTTTTTTGCAACTGTGGAACACAAAAATAGTGCAGACAGACGCTTTAATCCGAGCACGAGCTCCCCATGTCGGCAAGTAGGCCATATGTCTTCATCTCATTTTTTTTTTTTTTTATGAAACACTTATAAAATTATACACGTCTGGTGGATTCCACATTGCTGTGAAATGCGTAAAGTCTGTTGCTGGATCTGGAGTCATCATGCTGTGTTCGCTCATGCATCGGCTGGTTCAAATGGACACGTTGGCACAGAGCTCTGGAAGAAAAACCAGTGTTCACAGTAAGGGGCTTCCTGTATATGTCTTCCCTTTTTTTAATCCATTCTCTGAGGAATGCTCCTTATTTTTAAACTATAATACAAGGGAACATCTGAGTAAGAGTAAGTGGAATAAGAGTCTGTTGTCTTCTTGTCCTTACCCAGTTTTTTTTTGACATTATATCACTGAATTTTCAGGAACACTAACACCGTGTTTTCATGCCTTAGTTTTGTACTTTGATAGAAATTGCTTATGGGTTCTCATTGATATGTTTTTGTTTTCTCTGTAGCCCATGCAATGAGAGAAATGATAGAACGCCTTGTTCTGCTGTGAGACATGGTCTTTTTTTAATGTCAACACAAATTTATGTGCTGAATTTCCTTATTTTACTGAGACTATACAACAGCTAGTGTGCACAGTTCTCAGTTCTCATGTTCCAAACTCAGGCAGGGCTTCACAGAACAGCTTCCATAATTCATTTAAATATTATAAGTGCAATACGATTAATTTTAAAAGTGAAACTTCATTTCATTTTGTTGCAGACCATCATAAACTAGTAATAAACTGAACACCAATTCAATCGGATGAAAACGAGACCCCACATTTTTGCCAAATCAGGCTTCAATTAGTCATTACTGTTGCTCAGTAAAATGAAATTCCTTCTTCACATGTACCAGTTTGTTGAGCTCAAAAAACATGGACAGCTATGATATGGTGCCCCTAAAGCAAAAAGAAATAAGGGCCTTGCTCCAGGGACTGACTGTGTTAGGCCTGGCATGACTGGGGATTGGACTTATGACCTTCTGATCTGTAGCCCAGAGCCTTTAACCACTGAGCCACCACAGCATGCTTTGATTCTCTGAATGTGATTTACAACAGACACAGCTTGGTCATACATGGGTAGTCCAAAGCCTTATCCACTGCTCCCTTTTAGCGCGGAGGATAGCTTCAAGCTGACAAGTGGCAAGCGTTATATGTTGTACATGATCTGATGTGTACATGACTAGAAAACGACAGGGCTCTGTAACACTATGTCATAATCACATGCTTGGCTTGGAGGATGTCGGCATGCTTGCACACAAGGCATCCAGATGATTCTCACTGCCCCTATGGTTAGGGGTGAAGCAGAACCTGTGCCACTTGGAAAACTGTCACTGATATTTGGGACAGTTCCCTGCCAGACCACCAGATGGCAACGCTGTACATTTGAATCTTGTTTGGTTGTAATGTTTCATTTCCTCTGTTCATTGTGTTTGGTGATTAGACACCTTATTTAAATTCCATTGCCTGTTTTTCACATTGACTTTGTCTCCTGCTGATGTCACTGTATGTTTGTTGCTCTTCAGTCTTGCTCAAGTCTCTGTGTTTTGCAGCCTTGATCCTAATTGTTATGTTCTGCTAGCCAGTTTTGTGTCACAGCATAGTCGTTTCTGTACCTTATACAAAAAAATGCATCCACCTTTGCGTTTGATTTGTGACAGAAAGCTAGACCCAACATGGATGTGACAGAATTCTGGCTGGACAGAACAGGACAAGCGTTTCCAGGAGAGCCAAATGCATCTCAACAGGCTCAGCTCTCCTTGGAGGATTCCCTGATGTTGGGGCACTTTGTCCAGCTGAGGTTGTCGCTCTTGGGCTGCCTTGCTCGCCATGATCCTCGCTCAACCCAGAGTTCCAGGCCTGGTCATGTGTTCTAGTCTTTGTGTTTTGCAGGCTTGATCCTAGTTGTTCTGCTATGTTCTGCTACCTAAAGAATTTATTCTGCACTTACTTTGATTTGTGAGAGAAACCATGTTATGCACTATTTCTCCATAAACAAGCTTCTTAAAATAAAAAAGAAGAAACCCAAATGTTTTATTTATTCAATTATTTAATATTCATAATACTCCCAAACATACTCTGTCATAAGTCTTTCCTTCACAGTTTATACATTCTGATAGATTACAGTTTTGTCATAAAAATATGTTGAGTATTATAGCAGTAGTAGTAGATTATAAGAGTCTAATACACAGTATTTGCATTGCTTAATTGCCGATTGATCATGCATTCACCAAAGAGATTAAAGTGCATAAAACTATTCATGTATATTTCATTGCATTAGCAGGAGGTGATGTCCAATTCTTATTGATTTATAACATTATAACACTGTTGTGTTTTCAGTAAACTGAATGAATCCTATCAGTAATGTCTTAACTCAAAAATTAAAGTCTTACTTGTCTGAGCAAGTAAGCAATCAATGCCCCATAGGATCTATATTTTGTGTGTTGGCTGAAAGCAGCAGCATCACATTTTAAGGATTTTATATGTATAATCTAAGTAGCTCCAGCATTGAATGACAGGAACAGAATGGCTCAAACTTACAGTATAGCTGACTGTTTTCCCGCCATATCAATGTAGGCTAGCGCATGCACCAGTAGCATTGCATGGTGTTAGTACACCATGGAGAATAGTGCCCTGAAAATGAGAAAGACTGTGCGTAATTCACTGCTCCTTACTGACCCCTAGTGCAACATTGGCCTATTGCTGATTTTTTACTTTTTTTTTTTACTATTGCCAGTGCAGGAATATATACTAGGGTTGCCACCTCTATGCTACGACACACAGTTACAGTCAAAATTCCTAAGGTTAATACTTTATATTTGACCTTGCTATAGTCAGACATCATATAAGACAAGATTATAGACATCATTTTAATGACATTCTGAAATTAAAGGGCACAATTTAACTGATTTAAACATATTTCTGCCATAACAAGGCTAGATGATATTTTTGTCTTCTTTTGCAGGATTTCCTTCATGGCCAGTTTTGTGCTTGTTCACTTTAAATGGAAGCTTTTGCTTGTTGTAGCTTTCTTTATGTCTGATTGTTGCTTTTGTAAAAATAAATAAATAAAATAAAATAAAATAAAAATAAACCCAAAATTTCCAGGACAAATGGAACTTGCCAATAAAATTTTAAGTGGCAACCCTAATATATACAGTAGATAGATAATGCATTTCAATCAGTTTCTTTACCAAAGCATATGTATGATGTGCAATATACTTGAGAGACTATAATCATGCCCTATTTTTTACACTCATGCAAATCGGAGGGTTTTGTTTTAGCAAATAATCATTCTTGAAGCGCGCCTGAACTGCATACTGACTCTTTCAAACTCATTCCAGAAGCCCTTCATGCGAAACTAGAAGGATTGGATCAAAACTATCACAAAACAGTGCAGGAACAGTGTAAGATTTGGATTATAAGACTGGGTAAAAAGTACAAAAAATGGGTAGAATCCAACTGGATCTTTGTGATGATGTCAGGAGGAAGCAGAAGACAGGAACATGGAGAGGCATGAGGGAAACACCGGTAAAGCCTGGGAACAGATACGACATGAATTTAGAAGCAAATTGGACATACATGTAATTTTAACAGTTTACGAATTTGTAGGACATCTTAGAACAATTCAAAGAATATATGCAGCTGTAACAAGTTCTCGTGAAAGTTTTCTCGGTTTTTAATAAACTGTCTACACGTATTACACACCGACATCACCCCCCTGCTATGATTCAAACCATGATATTAATTGCGTAATAATTTTAATGACAGTATGCCAGTTAGACACGAGATTACCAGTGGCAGCTGTGAAAGTTTGTCTAAGCTTTCTGACAGCCAGCCAGTGGACTACATCAACAAACAGAGATGACTCCAGGTCACTCCTGACCTCGTATTTTCTACCCCCTGTCTATCTGAAGTGGTCATTATGAAGCAGAACAAACACGCTGTCCTCAAAAAGCTCTCACATGCACACTTTTCTCTCTCTCTCTCTCTCTCTCTCTCTCTCTGCTTTAACCTGTGTGTAAGTTTCTGCAAATCCAGTTCATAAAACCGAAAATTCTGCAATACTGTATGAAACCCACCTCTGTTATTCGGCCACCTGCACTCCTGTGCAGTTATCTTTGCTTTCCGATGCTATGGCTAAATACTCCTCACTGCATGAACATGCAAACAGAAAAGATCGTTCATGGGTTAAATACGAGATGAGTACAAGATATTACCTCATTTAATTTCCTTACGTTGATGATTAAATGTTTAAAAGTGAGAAACTGAGGAATCGCATCATTTCTATATTAAGATAATCAATATGTCTGCTTAGTAATGTATAAGAAAATAAAAGACAAAGCTTAGGTAAAGAACACTTTAAAGCAAAGTTGCACTGGTTTCTAATATTATATATTATTTAAATATGAGCCATTAGCAAGAGTTTAAATGTTCAGGTTTTGTTTTACCACACCGCATTTCAATAATGACACCAACTGCTGCTATTACATAAGAGTTTACGAGAACCTTCTTTGTTTACAATCCTCTTATTCTTGCACAATGTACTGTATAATGTACAGAATGTACAGCGCCCGGCGCTATTTTGTATATCTATCCTGTTTTGTTTTGTATTGTCGGTTTGCACTGTCTTTTGTCTTGCACTGTTTGCACTAGGTTGCACACGACTCTTTGTGTGGCTAGGACAACTTACTGTAAGTCCTTAGCTCTGTGTCATTCTATGTTGCTCTGTGTTGTTTTATGTAGCACCAGGGTCCTGGAGAAACGTTGATTCATTTCACCATGTACTTCATTAGCTACACATGTCTCTGATAAATCATATGCTAGTCTTCACCCCCAAAAGATGGTAGCATTAATGTGACAGAAGTGCTAGCAAGTGGGTTGAAAATGGCAAATGACCAAAGCATAGTTTAGACATAGAATAAATATATAAGCTTTGACTAAAATCATTGTTTATGTTTGTTGTCATGGATACATTGAGCCATCGTTCACAGAAGCATTTGTTTTGAGTTATGATTAAATGTTTGGCTTTAAGTCTCCAAATTTACAGAAATCTGTCACTCTCACAATCAGGAACTGGTATCTTTCATAAGAAAAAAAGATTAGAATAATAATTAAAACATCACGTCAGTAAATATATCCAAATATTAAGTGTTATGAATAAGAGAAGGTGAAGAAGGTACTGACGCGCTGGCTCTGAGGGCCTCGTCACCGGCCGCAGCAATCTTTCTGTAGCAGTAGATCATCTCCACCAACAGCCACAGCTGCAGCCCGATGATTGACACGTACATCATTACCTCCGAAACGATGGAGGCCGTACCGCGTGTCGCTAAGAGAGAAAAACAAAGAAAGCATGAGAGAATTACATTGCACGCCCCATGTAATTTGGAATAAGGAAGAGTAATCTCAGCATTAACACAGTCGGAACCTAGTCTAAATACACTATTTTGCTGTGTCATACCCTTTCTATATACACCCCTACTGTATTCTAGTCATTCCTACAACCTTGTCTATTATCCCTAAAGCAGGATTAAAAGCCTCAGCCATTGTAAATACACTATTTTCTGATCAAATAATTCCAAAAAAATGTATTTCCAATTTGTAGGTTTTCAGCTTCGGTGGTCTAGCTTCAGTGGTTATTCATCTAATATATACCATTCATTATCATATTCCTGCACCAGCTGTACACCTGGGCCAGTCAGAAACCAGTATAATGGATGAAAACTTGATTTCTGAAGATTGCATATGCAAACTCACTTTATGGTAAAAGAATTAGCAAATAACACTTTCAAAGAAATAGTAGAAGGCCAGACTCTTCAGCACTGTAACAATTTAGGACATTTCCATTACTGTTGTAAAACAGTCCATTTAATACCATTCACCCCAGTAATCTTTACATTTTACAGCATTTTGGCAGAAAACCTTTTCCAGAGCAACTTACATTTTATACAAACTGAGGGTTAAGGGCCTTGCTCAGGAGCCTAGCAGTGGCAGTTTTGGTGGACATGGGACTCACAACCTTCTGATCAGTAGTCCAACCTTAACCACTAAGCTATCACATCCACCTACACTATATTGGCAAAAGTTTTGGGACACCCCTCCAAATCACTGACTTCAAGTGTTGTTTTTCAGGGGTTGGGCTCGGCCATTAGTTCCAGTGAAAGGAACTCTTAATGCTTCAGCATCCCAAGACATTTTGAACAATTTCATCCTCCCAACTTTGTGGGAACAGTTTGGGGATGACCCCTTCCTGTTCCAACATGACTGCACACCAGTGCACAAGGTCCATAAAGACAAGCCTGCCTCCTGACCTCAACCAGATAGAACACCTTTGGGATGGCCAACATCAGAGCCTGACCTTACAAATGTGCTTCTAGAGGAATGGTCAAAAATTCCCAGAAACACACTCCTAAAGCTTGTGGAAGGCCTTCCCAGAAGAGTTGAAGCTGTTATAGCTGCAAAGGGCAGGACAACTTCATATTACATTCATGTGCATGTAAAGGTAGATGTCCCAAAACTTTTGCCAATATAGTGTATCTTTAACTCTGTCAAAACTAGTCCTTGGGTAGCCAAATGTGTTTTAAACCTACAGTACTTTTGCACTGCTCCAAACACTTCTGCATTGTATGAAATGTCACAAATGTTCCTGTTTTGAATGCTGCATAAAGATTTATATCTGGTAGATAATTGGCATGTTTCCATAATCTCCACATATTAATGCTGCATATTCCCACAATGATACATCTTATTTAATGTCTCAATCCTTCTTCATCAACCCATAAATGACCGCCAAAGGATGGTTTCCGGTCAGAAGGTAACCGAATATGAATTACCTGAAATGGACAGATAATGTGGTTTAAACTGATACAAATATAGATACAGATTTTTTTCATATCAGAGCTGTGCATCAGGTTTAGGATCCCACAGGACACAACAAAAATAGTCAGAAGGTTTTGCTTTCATGTGGGTGTAGGGTCATGTTTAGTTTTTAGATTTGAAGCTTACAAGACAAACATTAACATGAATGTACATGTACATGTATACCACCTTCATCCTAGCCTGGTCAGGGTCATGGTGCTTTAAATAAGGGGTCTAGTTTATGTTTTGGTTCAGGAACCATCACATACCATGCTGACTGTGTTGGTATTTCTACCTCTGGCTTTTTCTGATTGTTTTCCACGGGTTCCTAAAGCACTGAAGCCACCTCCAAATTTAAATACAGATTTAAGTACAGATACAAACATTTGGAGCTGTTAACATCCCTAGTCTACATTAAAAGCAAAAAAATGGAAAACACTTTAGATAATATACAAGTTATCCATTATTAAGGTACCCATGTTAAGGTATACAAGGTATCCATTATATAGGTTTCCATTATTAACGACACTCTGCAGCTGAATTATGTTTTTTTGGGGGAGATTTGCATATTTACTGTAGAGTTTATGTGAAATACTGCACCTTTGGCCACCACAGTCAGGTGCACCAACTTGCTGGCTGTAGCGTCGTGCTCATAGGCATCATAGAGGAGGGTTCGCCGTAAGAAGCAGCGGTACACTCCCGAATCGTTAAAGGTCACATTGAGGATGTAGATGGAGGCATCCTGCAGGTCATGGGTATTTCTACTGCCATTCCAGTCCAAGCGGTCATCAAACTGGTTGTCAATTATGATGGCCTCCTCACTTTCATAGCTAAAGATCTACATAAACAACATCTTGATGTCAAGCACTTGTTTACAGTGTTTGAAGGTTTAACAAAGCTTTGTTGTGTCAGCAGCACATTATAAAAAGCTTTACATTTTCAATGCCCTACTGTTTTTGTTGTATGTACAAGAATGGTCACAGAGTTCAAACAGTAATTTTCTACGGTGCCATAGTTACCTCTTGCAGAGATATAAACAAACCCACAACTCCTGATTCTCCAGATACTAAACTAAACTAAAGAAGCTCCTTTAATCAATACAACAGTTTTTTTTATTTTTTAGAATTTTTTAAGTTTTTAAAAATGGAAGGATTCTCAACCAGTACTATTTGACAGGACAGAACAAATCTTATTAACTTTAATTGACAGAAAAATAGTGGCTAGTGAGGGAATAAATGGTTAAAGCTGTTATAACATACACCGATCAACCATAACATTTATGGCACCTGTTAGTGGGTGGGATATATTAGGCAGCAAGTGAACATTTTGTCCTCAAAGTTGATGTGTTAGAAGCAGGGAAAATGGACAAGTGTAAGGATTTGAGCGAGTTTGATGAAGGGCCAAATTGTGATGGCTAGACCACTGGATCAGAGCATCTCCAAAACTGCAGCTCTTGTGGGGTGTTCCCGGTCTACAGTGGTCAGTATCTATCAAAAGTGGTCAGTGGTGAACTGGCGACAGGGTCATGGGTGGCCAAGGCTCATTGATGCACATGGGGAGTGAAGGCTGGCCCGTGTGATCCGATCCAACAGATGAGCTACTGTTGCTGAAATTGCTGAAGAAGTTAACGCTGGTTCTGATAGAAAGTGGTCAGAATACACAGTGCAGGACGGGTCTAGGCTGTTTTGGTGGCAAAGTGGGGACCAAAAGAATACTATATATATATATATATATATATATATATATATATATATATATATATATATATATATATATATATATATATATATATATATATATATATATATATGGCAGGTGGTCATAATGTTATGTCTGGTCGGTGTAAGTGACAGTGGAAACTAACTTATGCTGCAGATGTTCTGCAACACTGGAGACAAAGCGTGTCGTTCATTAATAATTTAAAGCCAGAATGCATCGCATCTTCAGATGATCGATTATTTTCCTTACTTAGTTTAGTGTTTATATTTTCGCTGATGGTTTCACACACATTTATAACCAAATTCACACAGATAACTCACATGTGCAAACTCTGTCTGTCCCTTAGCCTTGAAGTACCAGTCGGCGATAGCTCTGGCTTCCACCTCTCCTCTCATCTTGCAGGAAATGCAGCCCAGTTTAAAGCCTTCTCCTGCTACTGCCTCAGTGTCAGAATCCACCTCTGCACACGCCCCATTACACAGAGAGACTGGAGCACACACAGGGGCACATCATCGATAAATATACCTTTTAAACAGAACCACACTTATGCATTGATGCGGAACATCACTGCAGAGATAGTGGGGGGGGGATGCAGAGCATTAGACAGTGAGGCTACACTGGGCAAAATATCACCATGATTATTTATCTCTACTTTTTAAGCTATATAGAAAATTATAATAGATGTCACCACTTTACCAGTTTTTATTTTCTTTAAAGAAAATTGACATAGTCATTTAAACCTATTCAAATTTAGACCTTTTTAATGGATATAGGACTGATCCCTAGCGAATATCACTGGTATGCTGCACTTATAGCTCTAGGTAATAGCTTTACCCTATATAAAGAATAGCATGGTGTACCACACTAGTTCCTTTGTTTTAAAGGCTTGCCTTCAATCTATATCATGCTGTTGTCGCTGATTTTTATTTTTGCATATGGACAATAATAAAATATCATGCACAAGCATGTCTATGTTTTGAACATTTTATAATTGATTATTTACTGTCCCAATATATCACGCTTCTCCCATTCATACTGTATTCACTTACTAACTATCAATACCAATTATTACACAGTATCCAGTCAATGCAAGCTAGTGATCAAAAGCACTAGTCAGTAATAAATATTCAGTTCAGTGACCTGAGCCTAGCAATATCAGAGTAAATTATACCATATATACCACCAATTATACCAAAAACCCTAAATAACTGTGATAATGGTTAACACTGTGAAATTCTGAAGCCCCAGTAAAACCCTGTTAAATCAGAATGACCAAAACTCCCATTTTGGGATAGGACGTATCTCTCGTAACTGCGTCAAGAGTAAACATATTGGTTTTAGCGTAAAGTTTGATTAAAAATAGTCAAAATTTATTTTGTCATGCTAAAAAACCTTGTATTGTTAATATCTAAAAGTTAAATAAAATTGCAAAGAACTGATTACAAGTCAGTAAGATGTAGAAATCATCGTGTCTATAGATTTAAAAGATAATCTAAGCTTTTGATGTTAATGAATGAGATCATCTGTTTGTAGTGCTGGGTCATAAGGGTGGAGTATGACACAGGAGAGCTACAAGCAATGGGGTCAAGTAAGGATGCTTCTTCAGGTGGACTGCTGTATATGAGGCTGTGTGTATATATGGGCATGCTGTAGATGATCCTTTGCTTTTATATCGTCAAGTCACTGCTGTGAGAAAAGGTCAACTCACCCCAGAGAGCACAAAGCACACACAGGAACAGGAGACACCTGGCAGGCATGCCTGACAGGAAGTGGAGTGCTGGCTGTACCATCCTCGATGCAGAGATGCTCAAGACGAATCTGTCGTTTCACTTGTTGTCTTCTTGTGCGTAAGGAAACTGGCACCCTTTGTGTCGTCTAGTTTATGTCAGCAGCACTGTAGTTTTAGAAGCGAGAAGGGATCCGATCCTATTCAGACTCTTTCAGGGAGTTTAGCTAATAAATGCTTTTGCACCTTTATTCTATATTTGAGTTGATATCAAACAAACCAAGCCGCTCATGCTGTAGGAACATTTATGGAAGACTTGTTCAGGTTTGCATCCGTGACTGTGCAAGTCAAGTTTACTTCAACTACAATGGTACATGAGGTTAAAAACTCAGAGCAGGTGCAAAAGTCGTGCATTCAAGCTTCCTTCAAACACGCATGCTCTAACTCCAAAGTGCTTAATTCTTTGGCTAAGATTTTAATAAGAAAATAGAGTATCACGCTGATTTTTTTTAAAACTAGGATCACTGTGTTGATAGCAGCTCATAAGTGCAATACCTGAGACTATCCACAATCCTGAGATGTTTGGAAGGACCGTGTGCACATCTGTACACAAATATGCCGAATCACGAGAACATGAACACGCTTGTTTACGTGCATAAAAATATATATATATATACGGATTTCTGCTCCCTTTTTGTTTTTGATTGATCAGTTCATGCGTAGCTGTCTGAGTAAGAAACAAGTTTCTATAAGGATCGGGTTACTGTAAGATGGGAACATGCGTTTTGGTTTATTTTGTTATTGTACTAACAAGCAGTTTGCATTTAACGCACGTCGTTTTAGTTCCTTCTCATTTCACATGCACATACAGCTGACGCATTTAATCACAATGATTACTGTTCTCCGGCGCTGCTGTCCTCTCGATGCCCTTCTGGCTTTTGATGTCCCTGGTTTTGTCTGTTTTTATTATTTTTTTATTTGTTAAAATCTTCTCCTTTTACCTTTGGAGCCAAAAAAAAATCTTCGCTGCAGGTTCACGTTTTCTATGCGTAATTGCGCGTATTAACGCCAAAAACGACCTTTTACCGAAGATTCAGCACGAATACGTGTGTGTCGACAGATGGAACACTGAACAGACAGACAAACAAACAAACAAACAAACAAATATTCCGAAAAATTTCTCAGTTGTTGACTGTGTTTGCATTTGAAGCGCGGACTGATGATGTGCGCTCAATAAAAAAATCGTGCGTGTGTATGTATCTCTCTCTCTGTGTGTGTGTGTGTGTGTATGTATGTATCTGTATCTCTCTCTCTCTCTCTCTCTCTCTCTCTCTCTCTCTCTGTGTGTGTGTGTGTCTGTGTGTGTTACAATGTTCTCTGCCTAGCTCCGAATTACAAAAAAAAATACAAATGACACCCTTCTGCCTGTATATGTGCCCTATATAGGGTAAGAGGGAATGTCTTCCACACTATGAACAGTGCACTAGGTATAGGCGAAGGAGCAGTTTAGGATTCGCCCTCTGTGTCTGATGCATTGCGGTAAAAAAGCCGGAAACGGAACCTAGAGAATGCGCTCCCGGAGCCGCACGTGGGTACTCCGGTTATTACACCAAGAACGAATTATTCATGACGTAACCGGATCTTTATAGACTGCACTGTATGTTTATAATGATAAATTGCACTATATGAATATTGTATACGTTTTGTCTGTGTGGTTTGATGCAAACATTTGCAAACGAAATTAATTCTATTAACTCTGTCCAGGGGCGTCGCTAATGGTTTTCCCGACTTTTTCCACCGGAGTGTAGAGGAATTAAGTAAATGTTGATCGGTTTAGTTGAGCACTGTTGCCGTTTATTGTACGCGATTTTGACTGACATCTCTCTACGCACGCACGCGCGCGCGCGCGCACACACCACACACACACACACACACACACACAGGCCAAAATACCGCGAGAGTGTGCGCTCGAATATCCTCTTGGTCAGAAACGGTCAGAAAACACATCACTATTATTATCCAGATAATAGTCTAACTTTTAGTTTTTAATGTTAACACAGTTGATGAAAGTCGGCTAACAAATGTGAGTTGTGTCAAAAAGGAGGTCCACTGCCTCTGATTCTGAAAACCTCTGACATATAGGACCTTTTTGAATATTATTCCATACCCAATATGTACAAAAGCCTTAAATTAAATCATCCTAAAGATAGATCTAAATAAAATATAAACTGTTAAAGCGCTACGACATTACAGTCATCATGACTTTCTATTATTCCACTAATGCAGTATTTAAGTTAAAATATAGACATGGCTTAGGTGAACAACGGGCCAGAACTCGGCTGTTCTGTCTGTTGATAAAGGAATTCTCAGCACTATAAATACTAGTATGGTAACTGACCGTTTTGCTCAAGTCCAGTCTCTCTGATGAGTCCACCCTCAAAGAAATAGGATAGAAAAGTCACCAAGAGCATGAAGTAGACAAGATACAAACAGCAAGACAGATGAGATAATGAGAGATGAGAGAACAATAAGAGAAGAGAAGAGAAGAGAAGAGAAGAGAAGAGAAGAGAAGAGAAGAGAAGAGAGGCTGTAAGAAAAATTAACAAAGAATAATACATACATTAGTGCCAGCAGGAATGAGATAAGTATAATATGAGGTGCAAGTATAATATAGATTATTGTAAGATAATAATAATAATAATAATAATAATAATAATAATAATGATAATAATAATAATAAAGGATCTTTACAAGCTGTAAAGAGATAATATTGCATGGCATACCTGTGTGAGAGAAAATGTAATGAATTTAATGAACTCATTTTTTTTAGTAGCAAGACTCTGAAATGATGGGAGGAGTCAGAAAAAGGATTGAATGAAATTTTCATTCAATTTCATACTGTTTGTGTTTATTATTAAACAATATTGCATAAAAATGCCCTTACAAAATGTGTTATTCTTGCTTACCCCCTCTCCCTAATTAGCCCCTGATTTTTTTTTAAATCCTAGAAACACCCCTGTGTGAGTGAGAGTGTGGATGTGTGTGTGTGTGTGTGTGTGTGTGTGTGGTAGGGATGCAACAATACAGTTAACCCACGGTTTAAAACGTACCTCGGTTTTTTAGCCACGGTTGTCGGTTCGGTTCGGTTCGGATGGCTTGGCAAATTAAAGTGTTTTTGTGACAGGAACAGTAAGTATGTTAAGAAGAAAAAAAAACTTGTTTTAGTTGCAATTTTCTTTATTTTACTTAAATGCAAAATTCAACTTCTACACATTCATAGTGTACTTAAAATAGTGAGATATTAAAATTAGCACTTGTATGACTGTATTACAGGAGACGGATTTGGAGTACAGCGCTCTTTTTTCCCCAATCCAACATGTAATGAACAGTAAGGGTGAGATAACTCCCTGTTACCCGCAAGGTCCAACTATCTGTTGTTAAAGGAAGACTTTGTGCTTTAGCTGATTCGTTTACTGAAGGAATCAGCTAGGGCCTGTTGCTTTTTGGATGCCTGTGTTACCTGCTCTGCCATCCTGCTTCCAGACAGTGATATCTCTGGGTGATGGAGCTGCAGATGTGTGGTCATGATGGAAGTATTTCCCTGTGTGAAGCTAACTCGTGTAGAACAGTGCAGTCATTTTTTTTGTTTAACGTTTTTGTTTCATCAGCATCATAGTCAACAACAAGGCCGGAATGCCCCCACACCTTAGATCTGAAAGACAGCACTGCTTCCTCATATTTCTGTCTCGCTCTACAGGGTTAGAGTATATAAATCTTACACCCACATCACAAGCATGGTTAAGTGCCCCTAAATTTAGCCCTGGATATTTACCCGCGGGGAGGCGTGTCTGCCTCAGCACGTAGACATACAGTACAGGCAAACAAGAATCATCCATCATGCGAGATTTACAATTCGAAATTTGCTTGGTGAACATAATCATTTTTCTTTCTTTCTTTCTTTCTTTCTTTCTTTCTTTCTTTCTTTCTTTCTTTCTTTCTTTCTTTCTTTCTTTTTCTTTCAGCTTTAATAACCACTATATACTGATGAGGGTCTTGGAACTACCGAATAACTACCTTTTGGCCTTAATTACGAAAGAAAAAAGCAAAATTAAATCTATGCGACTCCTTATGCCCATGTAGTGCTATTACGTTTATTTTCGCTAGAGGGCAGCAATGCGACTTTTTTTTCACATTGAACGAAAAAAAATGGTGTGACATTTTTATAGATACGGTATTTGTAAAGCACAGGTTTTTATATAAAACAGAAACATAGAACTAGAGCTACTAATTGGCATCATCATCATCATCATCGTCTTTATAATAATTCCTAATCTAGAACCAGTGCAACTTCTTTCGCTGCACTACATCCTCTTCACCAGCAGATGTCATCCAATCATGCTGCGAATGAAGCTTCAGGTTCGGAACCAGGTTCGAGTCTTTCCAGATCGTGTCAAATTAAGTGAATTTAACACGAATGAACGTCAATCAAAGATTAAGATTAAGCTCAATTTATCTTAAGGCGGCTACATAACAAAATATTTTCCGAATGCACTGTACAGTGTTTTAATTCATATACACTGACACGTAAGGAAACGCTGCCAGAGAATCAGACCCATATGCAGTATAAAAAAAGTACTTGTTTTTATTCCTAAAAAGACACTATAACCACATAACTTAGACATGACTCGAAAACTAAACATAAAAAGGTAGGTATAGTTTGTGAATGGAATTCTTCCTTCTGATTGGATGAGACATCTGTCACTCAGGATCTACAGGAAGTCCAGCAGTAGCTGCAGCAGTAGAAAGTGGATTGGTGTGTGTATGGACACAGCTCTGCTCTTATAGCGCTCCTTACATCCTTTAATCTGGAATAGTTTTGTCTTCTATACATACCTGCGTTCTTCAGGTGTGTTTTTAGAGATTGCAAACTAAACTTTACTCCATGATACGCTATCAGTAAATCCAAAATCATGCCATATGAACGCCCTTTCTCAAAGTAGAGCTGAATAAATTCCATTTTCTTATAAGTATAAATATGTATGTTTGTTATTTTCTTTAAAAGATTTAAAGTTGCACTTTGGGAAAATGGTTTAAAGTGAACGCAGAACTCTACTCATATACACGAAATAAAAGTAGTAATAAAATGTCCTACTTCTTGTATATCTTGAGTGACAGATGTCTCATCCAATCAGTGCTAAGAATTCCATTCACAAACTATACCAACCTTTTCCGGTTTGTCTGAATTGTCCTTGTGTTTCCAGATTTGTTATTGTGTTTTCTGATTTGTTATTTTGTTTTGCACTTCTTGGTCACCATAGGCAATACATTAGGAATAAACAAAGTGACAAGGTGCGAAAGAGACCAGTAGGAGGGGCAAGGCACAACACACCTGGTGAAACGCGTGACATAACCACATAACATTAAACAAACCTCTGGTAGTCTGGCAGGAAATTGTCCCAGTACTTCCTGACACATACCATTAGGTGGCCCCTATGACCTGCACTCAATTTTCAACAGAACATAAACTTTTAATGGTTTGATGGTTAAAACAACATGTACATTTCCTGTTTTTGAAAATTGTGGGTAATAAACATACAAAAACTTTTTATGCAAAAACCGTTTTGATGATCATTTAATTAAACAATATAATTTTATTTGATTTTATAGAAAGGAGATTGTTAGAGAGATGTTTGATTGCTAGTTAACTTACTTAAATCAAAAGGAAGCCCCCACACACACACACACACACCATCACCTGACAGGTGTCTAGATGTATCTAGATGTTTTCCTTGAATTTCTCCAAAATTTTTTGAATTTCTAGCAGTTCCTGGAATTTTAAACCCAAATTGTTGTGTCACTTTGTGGCTAGCATTGTTGAGCACAGCTGGACTCAAATACTTATTACTTATTTGTAATCCTTGTATGTAGTTGTGTATCTTGAATTTGTTTATGGTAATTTGATGGAAAATGCTTTTGGTTTACATTCTTCCTTTCTTTGTAAGTTCCAAGGAAATAAATGTAAATGTTATGCAGATATACATGTTATAGTTGAGAGATCTGTACATAGTGTTATAGAAGTCAGACCCTTCACAAGAGAGAAGATGTTATCCTTGTTTGTGTCTCTTCTTGTGCTCTTTTTGGGGGAGGTTGCAGGTCTGACAAGAGAATATATTCCTGGTAACATGATCATGAACTGGTCTGATGCTCAGCAGTTCTGCAGAAGATACTACAGGGATCTGGCAACAGTCACTACTGATCAGGAAAACCAGAGGCTTTTTGCACTTATGGGAAACACAGTTAGTGCTTGGATTGGGATGTACAGAGGCAAAAGATATGTAAACATCTGGCGGTGGTCTGATGAAACACCAAGTTCCTATTTTCAATGGAACAGCAACCAGCCAAGTAATAACATGGGAAATCAGGACTGTGTTGAGATAGGGCCAGGTGGCTGGAATGATCAGTTCTGTTCTACAAACTGGATTTTTGTTTGTTACCAGTCTATAGTCTTGGTAGAGGAGAAAAAAACATGGGAAGAAGCTTTTGAGTATTGCAGAATGAATTACACTGGCCTGGTATCCACAGCATCTGAGACTAAAGTACAGTTGGCTGAAATGGAGATCAGTCAGACCCAAACAGACAGGGTCTGGACTGGCCTGCGCTTCCTAAATGGAAAATGGCTTTGGGTGAGCAAGGAGCCTTTGGGGAAACTGGTCTCTCTGCCCTCATGTCCAGCTCCACGCTACCACTGTGGTGCTCTTAACACCAAAACACACCTTTTGGAGAACAGAGACTGCAACGAGAAGCTTAATTTCCTCTGCTACTATTAAGGTGAGTAACTAAAATATAAATATCTAAACACTTATTCCATCACTGTCCTGACATGATTGTATCCAGAAATCTCATTAAGGATGAATATATCAAAAAACACATAGTATGATTAATAACAAATCCATTTTCTCCCTCTGTTCCAATTTTAGATATGTAAACTATATGGCTGCTTACAAAGAACTGACCCAAGCCAAGCATTCCATGTCAAGGCTCCTCATAGGAAGTCATGCCACCAAGCTTGCACTAAAAATAGAACAGAACACCCACACCACCAATCTGTCAACAAAAACACACCATAAAAATCACCAAAATTTTGAATGCATGCTTAAGGCAACATTGGTATCGTGGGTTGACACTTTTGAAAAAGCTTTTGTTGACTGAAAAAAAAAAATTGTAAAATTCATAAACTCTCTTCGCTTGACTTTCCACTGAAGCAACAAGTCTTGAGCGGCTCCTGGAAGTACACACAACTTAGCCAGCATTCAGCTCGGTTCGTTTGTATGCCGAGGTTTCACTGTGTAAGTAATTCTGTCATGTCAGCCTGAATATTTATGAGAACATGAAGAGATATTAAATCTGATTCTTGGAATATAATGTAATAATAGTCATTTGATCTAAATGTTATGGTATTAGTATAGACATATTACCTACATATTACTAATTATTCTCTAATGAATACCAAATCCAATGTAGTAAGTTTCTTTTCAAATGTAATAAAGTTTACCAACCAGATGACTTGTGTGTTGCTTGTAGTATTAGTACCTTGGTCCATAGAGCTGCACTGCTAGATCAGCAGTGGTCATTGATGATGTTTTATATCTCTAGTTATAGTTCTTACAATTAAACATGTAAAAATAATATTTATGGTCAGAATGTGATGTGGCTCTTTAAATCTGGCAGTAATTGTAAAGTCGTGGGTATTGTTGAATCTTTATTTAATAATAAATGAGTTAATTAGACCTGCTACACTTTGCTATTTTAATACACAAACTCCAACAGGCAACATTTAAAGATGGATTGACTTGTTTTCAGTGTATCATCTAGAATGTGTGGAAAAATAGTCTATAATTACCGAAATTTAATAAAATAATTTGCTTTTTACCTTTGAATTTACTTTCATTATATCTATGCTTAAACGTAGTTTTTCCAAAAATACTCCGAAAAAACTCCTTATGTTAGCAAATGGAGCATGTGAATTTCTAGTGATAACATAATATTCTATACATTTTATTTATTTATTTATTTTATTATTATCCTAATAATAACTATTACCATATCTACTGCAAGTAAACATTCTTTTACTCTGACTTTTGCGTGCATTGTGTCCTCAGTCATGTGCATTGTGACATTCTCTGTCATTTTGTTTATGGTAATTTGATGGTCTGTTGACATTGTGTTTAACCTTTCTTTTAAAGAAATATAGGTCTCCCAAGTGAACGAGTGTGAAAGTTTTGCAAATATGAAAGATATGAGATGAGTTGAGAGGTGAGAGGTGTGAGAGAGCGAGAGAGATGTGTACGAATGACATGCCAGCTTAGTAACAGTAACAAAAAACAAAACTAGGACTGAATTCATCCAGCAAATATATGAAGTATGAACATGATCATAATAAGTCATTAGATCAAAATATCTGGCAGTCTATACAAGAACAAGAACAGGAACAGGAAAAAGGAACAAGAAAATGCTCAAAAATGCATAAAATAAAATCTATATTTAATGTTATAATCAATTTTCATGATTTAATGTGTTTCACTGGGTTTAAGAAAGAGTTTTATACATCTGAAGAAATTAGCTAATGTGTGATAACTCACAAAGAAACACTGAGCAAGCAACAGGATCTTAAGCTCTCCACCCAGTTCTGTTAGTCTCTGTATGCTCTAGTCAGCTAGGATGTTTGAAATAGAAATAGAAATAGCCTTTATTTGTCACATATACATTACAGCACAGTGAAATTTTTTCTTCACATATCCCAGCCTTGGAGGTTGGGGTCAGAGCACAGGGCCAGCCATGATACAGCACCCCTGGAACAAAGAGGGTTAAGGGCCTTGCTCAAGGGCCCAACAGTGGCAACTTGGCGGTGCTGGGGCTTGAGCCTTTCATATTGCAGTTCGATAACAATTAAGATGTGGAAAGGTGGGCTCTGTATGTCAGCTCTAGATTAGGGAGGGATCTGGGATTTGGTCCACCTGATTCACATCTATCATCGAATACTCTGCCTTGAAATGCCCTTCTTCCTGTTATCTGCTGCCCCAGCTTTCTGGGTCTCTGAGGAGAATAAAAGAAAGAATAATGCTAGTCAGGGTAGTGAGAGATTGGAATGAACCCATTCTCCTTGTGCCTTCTTTGACTTGTAATGTTTGGTCTTCTATTGGTTATTTAATGGTAAATTTGTGTAAAATGGACGTCGAGTCCTGTTTTTCATGTAAGGATAAAAAATAAATAATTGCAAATGTTATGTAAATGTGAAAGCTGTAGGCTAAATTGGTGAGAAATAGACTGTACCTTTACAAATGATCTGTACTTTCTGTAGATAATTGACAAACCAGCCTATTGCCAATAATGAAAGAGACAAGAATGTCTGACTCTGAAATATCACCTTCTGTATCGCCTCATGTCATTATTACTTGACATAAGGTGATTGTGTTGGGCCAGCAAGAAACTTCTTAAGGCTGTGACAGTTCTCAGACTGCAAGTTATTAGAGACACTCTGATCAAATGTCTGTATCCACCAATGATCCCAGGTTTTCATCCATCTCTTTGTGTGGGAGAGCCAAGAAAGTAATGTAAGAACAGGAACATTGTTTCTATTACAACTTTTTTGGTATGTCATACTCAAATAGTCATTTATTACTCATTTTTATTACTCATATGTTCTGAAAGACGTTCTCAAAATTTTGAATAGCCTACACTGACGATGCTGTAATCTTCCTCAACTCATTACCTCAATACATTCAACAAATCCAACTTCCAAGCAGTAGCAGTGGTCCTCTGCCTATCAAAATATATAACACCATTATGCTGTTACAGTTGCAACGTTATTTAATAGTGTTGATTTGAGTGTATTTAGTGCCTCCTAGTGGCTGTCTAGTTATTTTTCTCTGTAGTCACAGGAAGTAGGCTTATACAGACTAGATGACCACATCTCCAGCTTCCATTGTGTAAACTGACTGCAAGAACCTTTGATAGAATTTTCTTTTGGGTTCACTTTTTGAGAAGAAGTCCAGTTCACGCTGTCTGCCACTCCAAGCTATATATATCAATATATCAGGGAAAAACAGTTCCAAAAGAACCAGACAGAGTCAGGTTTTGAGTAGCAATGACTTTCAGAGTTTACTGAGACAGACAGGAAGTATTTATATAAACCTTGGTCTTAGTCATTATCTACTGTATGTGTAATCCATGGGTAACAAAAGGCATTAATGATGGACATCAGAGGCGTTAACAGAAGTGGTGGCAGATATCTCTACAGGTGGGCTGATGACAGAGTGCCTGTACTTGACACATTGTTTATAAACAAAGGATATTGTGGTCATAAGATAAGGTCATTTAGAAAAGACATGAATTTGGCACAGAGCGTGTCAGAATATATTCAAAATATATCTACCCTGAATACTTTAAAACAAAGCAATTAACCCCAAGACAAGCCTGATGATTCCTCATCCTTACATGATTTCATTTTCTTATCTAAGATTACCCTTTCAGAAATGAAACTCATGCAGGTACCCTACTGATCCCCAGCTCAAACCTAACAAAACCAACTCACTGCTGCCATTAGCTGGGTTATCAGCTAATAAATCACATAGGCCAAATAACAGATATGCTTTTTCAGTCTGTCTCAGTAAACTGGGCTCTATTGTCACTGGTCAGTCACAAGCCTGTCACTTGAACTGTTTGGACAGCCAAGGAAAGTACATTACAATCTATGACCATTCCCAAGACAGAGACGAAGTGTATGCGTTTATTGTAGTAGGTCCAGTCAAGCCATGCATGAAAGCATCAAGGTTGTAGTGAAAATAAACTGTCCATCTAGTTTAATATTCAAATTAAATTGATACTCATAATATCTCAGATTAAACCATCACAACCACTGGTTCCAGATCAGACCAGTTTCCTCAGGGGGGCATTTCCTTATGTCTTTAATCACTTAAGCCACTCTGGACTCTGAATCCAGTGGTCTGAGTTCAGATTTCAGTGGAACCTGTGACTGTGTTGTCAAAGGCCTGTGTCTTGTACGTGCTACAAAATCAAAAAGCTTTAAAACATTTCAGTACTGTGTATTATTATGTATGTGACAAATTTGAAATTATACATATATACAATACTGTAGCAAGTCTTACATCCCTCTGTTTGAATACTACAATCTTTAGCTTAGCAAAATCTGGGTTTGAAATGCTTTTGAAAAGTGTAAATTTGTTCTTCAAGTGAAAAAAAAACTTAGCTAATAAAAATTCAGCTTCCAAATTCAAGCTTAGAACCTTTCAGTACTGTGAATTATGTTGCATGTGACAAATACTGATACTGCAATGAATTTGAAGTTGGGTGGTTCTATTGTGTAACGGTTAGCACTCTAGACACTGAATTCAGCGATCCAAGTTCAAACCTTGGTGGAACCTGTGGCTGCGTTGTGAAAGCCCAGTGGGCTTCTGTGTGTTACTGTACATGCTTCAACAAACACTTCCAAAAAACATTATAAGTACTATGTATGTGACAAATAAAATTTTAAATCATACATATATATCTTAGTGCCACATGTGTGGTTCTATGTTGTAATGGTTAGTACTCTGGACTTTGAATCCAGTGATCTGAGTTCAAATCTTGGTGGAACCTGTTGCTGTGCTGTCAAATGCCAATGTGTGTTGGTCACAATTCATCTTCTAAGTTCAAGCTGCTCTTTTAAGATAATATATGATTAAGATAATAATTTTACTAATTACTGCACTGATACTGTAAGCTTTTTCTTTTGTAAGGTATGGTGTAATGGTTAGCACTCTGGACTTTGAATCCAGTGATTTGAGTTCAAATCTCAGTGGAACCTCTGGCTACCTTGTCAAAGCCCAAGGGTCATGATGTGTTGATCCGCTTGCTACAAAATGAAACATTTCAGTACAGTGTTATGTTTGTGACAAATAAAGTTTGTAATTATACATATATACAATACTGTAGCAAGTCTTACATCCCTCTGTGTGAATACCGCAATTTTTAGTTTAGCAAAATCCAGGTTTGAAATGCTTTTGAAAAGTGTAAATTTGTTGTTCAGGTAAAAAAAAAAAACTCAGGTAATAAAAAACTCATTTTTAAAATTTAAAATATATCAGTACTGTGAATTATGATGTATGTGACAAATGAAATTTAAATTCAAAATAATACATGTATACAATAGGGTAGCAGGGATGTGGTTCCATGGTGTAACGGTTAGCACTCTGGACTTTGAATCCAGTGATCTGAGTTCAAATCTCGGTGGAACCTGTGGCTGCCTGGTCCAAGGCCAGTTGGCTTAATCTGGTGCTGCACATGCTATGATGTCAACTCACTTCAAGAAGTTTCACTGCATGTTGTACTGTGTATAATTGAGAATGTGACACTGCAGAATCACTGTGATTATAATAAATATGAGGGTTTTCTTTAGCCACAATCAACTTCCTTGGGGAAAAAAAACTAAAAAATTAAAAGTGTGTGTGAATTTAAAATTTCCTGCAGGACCCTAATGAAACCCCACTAGATTGCTGACCTTGCAACACCATAAAATGTGACCAATAAAATAAAAAGCCCCTCTTATTAGCTTACAGGTGAATTGTGATAGGGCTTGATTGAGATCGATTAAAGTCTGACTCGTTCACTTGTTTTCTGTGTATCCTGGATGTTTTTCCTGAATTGCTTCTCCCAATTCTCCACACATCAAATGATTGACTGCTTGAATTTCTAAGAATTTGAAATGTGGTATTTTCTTACATCCACTTTGTTAAACATTAAAAAAAATGTACACTTTTTCCTCAACTTAATACATAATAAAATTTTAAATGTGTGTGTGAAATTAGGACCCAAACAAAACCCCTTTAGACTGCTACCCTTACCCATCATACATATATACAATGCTGTTGTGGATGCTGTGGATGTGTGGTGCCATGGTGTAATGGTTAGCACTCTGGATTCTAAATCCATTGATCATAGTTCATCTCTTGGTGTTACTGTATATAGTACAAAAAACTTTAAAGCATTTCAGTACTGTGAATTATGTATGTGATGAATAAAATTTGAATTTGAAATCATACATACATACAATACTGTTGCAAGTGTCAGTTACGTAAAGACATTCCAACAGTGGTGGGCTATCAGGGCCAGCAAGGCCTTCTCTGCTGGCCTAAACAGCACTGATCTGAATCACTGGCTTGCATTTTAATATATTTAATATATTTTTCCATGAATGTGTATTAAATTATTCCCAATAGTCTATTCTCTACATTTCATAGCTTTTCTCTTGGTTGTGCTGCTTCCAGTAGTGTATATTTAGTGTACAAGAGTATTTATCCAATCATATTTCAGACAGTGGCTGACATCATGTGTTGCCAGGGTGAAAGAAATCTGCCTTAAGCCCTTCAGAATCAATAGTGCAGGTGCCCCTAGCTTAAAATAAGTGGCAATGAAAATGTTACATTAACCAATCAGATTTCGAGTTGGCGTCACTGGGGCCATTCTAGTTTACTAGTTTACAATTACATCAGCAATTTCCCGTCCTTTGATTGGATAACTGGAGTATTCAGAGGCAGCGAACCGCACAAACGAAATAAAATATATATATTTTAACTCACAATGGTTGGGGCATAGCATGTGGTTCCATGGTGTAATGGTGCGCACTCTGGACTTTGAATCCAGTGATCCGAGTTCAAATCTTGGTGGAACCTGTGTCTATGATGCCAAGGGGCTTGGTGTACTGCTTTGCATGCTACAAAATAAAACTTTTCAGTACTCTGACCTGTACACATATGTGACAAATAAAATTTGAATTTAAAATACATATATACATTACTGTAGCAAGTCCTGTGTGAATACTGCAATCTTTAGTTTAGCAAAATGTTGTTGTCAAAGTTGTATGGGTTCCAGTGTGTGAATTACTGTATGTGACAAATAAAATTTGAATTTGAAATCCTACATACGTTCATACAATACTGTTGCAAGTGTGTGGTTCCATGGTGTCTCAATTACATAAAGACATTCTGATGATTTGCAGTGACTGATCTAAAATTCCAGCATAATTACCAAGCATACCATACTCATTTAAGAAACTGGTCTTTACACAAAGGTATTATAAACAACAAGGAGCCACTAGTCGAAAACCCTTTCATGGTATAAGCTGGGTTATCAGTTAATAAATCACGTAGGCCCAGTTTATTTTTTAAATAACAGCTATCCTTTCTCAATCTGTCTCAGTAAACTGCACTTCATTGTCTCTGGTTAGTCATAAGCCTGTGGCTTGAACTGTTTGGACAGCCAGGGAAAATGCATTACAATTCCTGACCATTCCCAATACAGAAAGAAGTGTATGCCTTCAGTGTAGTAGGTCCAGTCAAGCCATAATAGCAGCTTTGAGAGAGTATTTGAATAATGGGGTGTGGTCAGTGCATTTGTGGTGGGAGCAAGGGGTAAGGAAAAGAAGTTGACAAAAGCTATACTAGCACATTACGCTAACAGATTTATCAGAGAATCAACTTCACGCTATCCGACTACGCCACCTTAGGAATTTCACCCAAGGAATTAACAATGCACAGGTTCGAATCACCAATATTGGTCAGAGACATTGGCCACAATTCAACAATAAGTTGTTTATTGACAATTCTTTAATAAAACAGCACTAAATAAGTACGATTGCATTCATTTCTTCATCAGTAGACCACAAAGGGTCATCAAAGGTCAAAGCAGGGAACTGGAGCCAACAACAGAGGCAGGGGATTAGACTAACCTCTCCGCAAACATACCTTCCTTGCGCACACACACTGTAGGGAATTAAAACAGGAAAATCCCAACCTGGCGGTTGCATCAGGCTCTCATGACTAAAACATAAAAATAAGGAAATCCACAGAGTTCTAAAATATACACCCATGCTTCGGAAACACATGACTCATTGTAGCTGCAAGCTGTTAACAAGCATTTACCCACATACATCCCAAACCTGCTCTGATGTCCACATCCAGTTCATACAATAATGACAACGGCCCCATAAGCGAAGGATAAGGCCAGCAATAGCAATCGAAAGTGAAAGCACACTCGGAAATTGCAGTCTCTAAAACATACATTAAACATGGTATTAATGATGCACGTCTTGTAACTGAAAATATATACTTGTATGAAACAAGCATTGCTTTTACCTTACCGACACTGGTATCCACGTTCGGTTCCTAAAACAACAGTGTGTCAACGATGCAACGTCTAATACAAATGATGCATCCCAGGTGGCACGCATGCTTCTGTGTTTTTTATATGCTACCGAGCGCCAATAATTGGCTAAAATGCCAAACAATTAACCATAGGGGCAATTGCCCCTCCTGCCACATTTTGCATCGACACCCCGATGATGGACTAGAATCAAGTATTACCAAAAACACTCTTCCCACATGTTAATTCCAGGGCCTAAATAAAGCAGAAATGGAATTAGATGCCAACTCAGAATCACTAGTTGGTCTACCCCTCATCTAGCCTACAGCTCAAGGAAGACGATGTAAATTCGAATGCTGACCTGCTGTAGCTCGACTTGACCGCCAAAGAGTGGCCACCATCTCTTCTTGAGAACTAGGAGCTAGTGTAGTTTCCTTGCTGCATCCTGTTCCTCTGATTCCACCAAAAAGTCACCCTCAGAAGATAGAACTGCAGGGGCAACTCTTCTCAAACCTCAGGCTGTCCTAGCTGCTCAACATCTTGAGGTCCTATTCCTTGAACAATTGGAGAAGTGTCTTGCACCAACACCATCAAGTCAAAATCATCTACTTCCTCATAGACCTGAGGGTCCTCCTGACCTACTGTACCGGTGGGTGAATCACCTGAACAACCCTTCCCAACACAAGCTTTCAGCAAAGAACGATGCACTCGCCGCACCTTGCCGAAGTCTGCAATTGGCGCAATAGCATCAAATTGCCCATTGCCAGCTGGATGGTATGGTAGTCCAAGTCCAAAACTTGAAATACAGTCTTGGCTCTTTGATCCCGTGTAGGCAGTGCCATAGCAAACTTACTAAACACATCAGTCATTACCAATATGTTTTCCTGTCAGGACTGTGAAGGTTCAAGTACCATAAGATCAATTGCAAGAACCTCATTTGCCCTTGAGGCTAAAAGATGGCCCATAAAGCCCTGTACTGTTGACCACAGAAGAGGAAAACACAACAACATCATCAAACAGCCACTCCATTAACCTCTGGAACGTACCTGGAGCATTACAAAGCCCAAAAGGCATATTGTTCCACTCAAATAATCCAAACGATGTACGACAATAGTGTGTTAACGATGCAACGTTTAATACAAATGAAGTATCCCAGGTGGCACGCATGCTTCCGCATTTTATATGCTCCTGAGTGCCGCTAATTGGCTAAAATGCCAAACAATTAACCATAGGTGCAATTGTCCCTCCTGCCACACATTCATTGGAGGCAAGCATGTTGACAGCTACAGGACGACAGTGGAGGTAAGAGCATACTAGCAGAATGCCCTCGACATCTTTCAATAAACACATAGCAATTGTAGTTCAAATGAGTACATGAATAGTCAACAGATGGCAAATATCTAAGACTCACAGTGAAACTAAAATACTTGATCCACTGACCACTGGTGGCCAACTGTGGAGTAAGCTTTTCTGCCAGTCTACATATCAGCAGGTGTTGGGAGGTGGCAGGAAGTAGTATATGCAAAATTAAAACTGCATTTCTCCATCACAACTTAGAAACATTAACAATGGGAAAATGGAAATTACTTATAAATATAAATAATAAATCTATGAAGTCAACTGTCTCAGCCATGAAAGCATAAAGGGTGTAGTGAAAATAAACTGTCCATCTAGTTTAATATCCAAATGAAACTGATACAGATAAGTTCTCTGGTTAAACCATCAAAACCACTGGTTCCAGATCAGCCCAGTTTCCTCAGATGACATTTCCTTATGACTTTAATCATTGAGTCTGAGCGGTCATAGAAATTGACTAACCATATTTAAGGTTAATACAGAAAAGTCCCTTTTGCTGTATAGACTGAGTTTCTTTCCAAAGAAATGAGAAGTTGAAGCTCTGTGAATCTTATCATTCAGAAACACACATCATTAAAATGTTATAGTATTTATTCATATTTTAAGGATAGTATTATTTAATAATTACCGCACTGATACTGTAAGGTTTTTAATCACCACTGTGTGGTTCCATGGTGTAATGGTTAGCACTCTGGACTTTGAATCCAGTGATCTGAGTTCAAATCTCGGTGGAACCTGTGGCTTCCTGGTCAAAGGCCAATTAGCTTACTGTCCGAAGTTTTAAAATAAAGGAGAAAGTTACAAATAAAATTTTAACTTAAAATCATACATATATACATTACTGTAGCAAGTCTTCCATCCCACTATGTGAAAGCTACAATCTTTAGTTGATTTCTCTTATGAGAAAAAAATGAACCTGGATGGTCCTGATGGCTTCTAACGTTACTGGCGTGACAAGGAGTTCCAACTGGAGATGTTTTCTATACAGCTTAGTGGAGGAGGCTACGTCATGATTTGGGGAGCTTTTTCCTTCAATGGGAAAATGGAGCTTCAGGTTGGGCAGGGGCGTCAAACGGCGGCTGGCCATGTGAACATGTTGCAGCGGGCATCGCTCTTGACTTAGGGCCCTTGTCTATTCTGAAATGACTGGGTCTTTCAACAGGATAATGCTGCTGATCACAACGACCGTCTGTAGAAGGACTTCTTCCAGGAGAATAATGTAGCTCTTTTGGACCATCCTGTGTGTTCCCTTGATCTAAATCCCTTTGAGAATGTTTGGGAATGGATGGCAAGGGAAGTTTACAAAAATGGACGGTAGTTCCATACAATGGATGCCCTTCGTGAAGTCATCTGCACCACATGGAACAACTTTCCCACCAGCCTCCTGGAAACAGCCGCATCAAGCAGGCCGAAACAAATGTTTGAAGTGAACAATAAGAACGGTGGGGCTACTCACTACTAAGTCCTTTTTTGACACTTTTAGTTCTGTTGTGAGGTTTTTTTGGCCTATGGTCTTAAACTTTTCATCAGCTGATGAACAGCCTGTTTGAGTTTAAATTCAATTTTCAATAAATTGCCTGCTCTCTGTTTTTTGTCTCTTGCTCTTGTTTCTTCTTTTGGCATTTTGAAGCAGTACTTACGACATGGTAATGATCCACCAACGCGAAATGCGAATACTTGTAATGTTTCCCCTGGTCCTAAGATTTTACTGCACATGTTACAAAAAACTTTAAAACATTTCACTACTGTGAATTATTATGTATGAGACAAATAAAATTTGAATTTGAAATGCTACATTCATACAATACTGTTGCAAGTGTGTGGTTCCATGGAGTCTCAGTTACTTAAAGACATTCTGATGATTTGCAGCGATTGATCTGAAATTCCAGCAGAATTGTATACCAAGTATACCATACTTATTTAAGAAACTGGTCTTTACACAAAGATATTATAAACAACAAGGAGCCACTAGTCGAAAACCCTTTCATGGTATAAACTGGGTTATCAGCTAATAAATCACGTAGGCCCAATTTAAAAAAAAAATGAATAATAATAATGCTATGCTTTTTCAATCTGTCTCAGTAAACTGCACGTCATTGTCTCTGGTAAGTCATAAGCCTGTGCCCTGAACTGTATGGACAACCAGGTTACAGCTTACCCTGTGGGGTTCCATGGTGTAATGGTTAGCACTCTGGACTCTGAATCCAGCGATCCGAGTTCAAATCTCGGTGGGACCTGTGGTTACTTTGTCAAAGCCCAAGGGGCTGCTGTGTTACTACAAAATAAAACGTTTCAGTACTCTGTATTATTAGATATGTGACAAATAAAAATTGAATTTCAAATCATACATATGTACATTAGTGTAGCAAGTCTTACATCCCTCTGTGTGAATACTATAATGTTTAGTTTAGCAAAATCTGGGTTTGTAATGCTTCTGAACAAAAAGTGTAAATTTGTTAAGTTAAAAACTCAGGTAATAAAAATTCATCTTCCAAGTTCAAGCTGCTCTTTTAAGATAAATCATGGCTGCATTCATTGACAAAATTATGTTGTAATAATTCCTAATTATGTTGGCTTGAAAAAGCTAATTATGTTGGCTTTCGAGTGACAAAATTATTTTGGCTTTCGAGCGACATGCACCAAACTGGGCATGGTCGTTCATTCTGGTCTGAAGTTTTATGCTATTACTTTTCCAGCTGGTCCAGCATCTTTCCGTGGGTTAACTCTGCATAGAGTTGTCCACACGTCAGCCGTGGTGAGACAGAGCACCTGGTCCTCTGAGGAAAGGATGGTCTTCCTCGCTGTCACGTCATTACGTGCCTCAAACCGAGCGTAGAAGCTGTTCAGCACATCTGGAAGGGAGGCATCACTGTCACAGGCAGGTGGAGCAGGCCTGTAGTTGGTGATAGACTGGATGCCTTGCCACATGCACCGAGTGTTGTCGCTGCTCTGGAAGTGGCCGTGGATTCTCTGGGAGTGTGCACGCTTTGCCTCTCTAATAGCTCGAGACAGTCTAGCCCGCGCTGTTCTTAGGGCGTCCTTGTCTCCAGCTCTGAAAGCAGAGTCTCTGGATCTTAGCAGCGCACACACCTTTGCGGTCATCCATGGCTTCTGGTTGGAGCATATGGTGATGGACTTGGAGACGGTCACATCATCGATGCACTTCCCGATGTAGCCGGTCACTGATGCCGTGTACTCCTCCAAGTCAATAGAGTCGCCGTTTGTTGCAGCCTCCCTAAACATGTCCCAGTCAGTGCACTCAAAACAGTCCTGAAGAGCAGAGATGGCTCCTGCTGGCCAGGTTTTAACCTGTTTCTGAGCTGGTTTAGAGCGTCTGACGAGTGGTCTGTATGCTGGAATCAACATAACAGAGATGTGGTCTGAGTAGCCAAGGTGGGGGCAGGGCTCTGCACGATACGCGCCGGGAATGTTTGTGTAAACAAGATCCAGCGTGTTCGCCCCTCTCATAGCAAAGTCCACATGTTGATGGAATTTAGGGAGCACTGTTCTGAGAGTTGCATGATTGAAATCTCCGGCGATAATAATCAGTCCGTCGGGGACAGCATTCTGCAGCTCGCTAATAGTTCCGTACAGCTCACACAGAGCCTCCTCAGCATTAGCACTGGGTGGAATGAAAGTGGTAGTGAATTCCCGGGGTAAATCAAAAGGTCTGCATCTAACAGTCACAAACTCCACTAGCGATGAGCAGTAGTTAGACACAAGCACAGAGTCCTTACACCATTCCGTGTTGATGTAAACACACCCACCACCACCGCGAGTCTTACCGCACAGAGCTGCATTCCTGTCGGCACGAAACACGGTTAGCCCGGCTAGCTGAATGGCGGCGTCCGGAACTCTGTCGCTGAGCCACGTCTCCATAAAAACAAAGACACAGCAGTCTCTGTACTCACGCCGTGTAGTTCGCTGGAGTCGGATGTAGTCCAGTTTATTGTCCAGTGAGCAGACGTTGGACAAAATGATGGAGGGGAGTGCCGGCCGGCTAGGGATTGTTTTTAGCCTAGCACGGACACCCGCCCTATTTCCGCACTTCCGCTTTCTCGCGCACCGCTTCCGTCGACTCTTCTCCTGGCCACGAGCATCAAGCGACACCGAGGGCTTGGGGCCTGGTCTCCGCAGCAAGCCGAGATCATGAAACTTTTCCCGTAGGTCATCGTGCACGTTGTCTGGTGCACGATTCCCATGATCCAGTAGTGTCTGGCGGTCGAACACACGGACACCGTTGTATCTGGTGTCCATATGCCGTGAAAGTCGGGCTATTTCGGGACAATAGCACCATTTTGGTCCGGGGAGGCCGCTGCGTGCTACTGCCGCACTGCCATCTTGGACAATAAACACATAGTAATTTTAGTTCAAATGAGTAAAAGTAAAATACTAATAGTCAGCAGATGGCAGATATCTAAGACTCACACTGAAACTAAAATACTTGATTCACTGACCTCTGGTGGCCAACTGTGGAGTAAGCTTTTCTGCCAACCTGCATATCGGCAGGTTTTGGGAGGTGGCAGGAAGTAGAATATGTAAAATTAAAACTGCATTTCTCCATCACTACATAGAAACATTAACAATGGGAAAGTGGAAATTACTTAAAGCTATGAAGTCAACTCTCTCAGCCATGAAAGCATAAAGGGTGTAGTGACAATAAACTGTCCATCTAGTTTAATATCCAAATAAAATTGATACACATAAGTGCTCAGATTAAACCACCACAACCACTGGTTCCAGATCAGCCCATTTTCCTCAGATTCCATTTCCTTATGCCTTTAATCTTTAAGTCTGAGGGGTAAGAGAAATTGACAGACTATATTTATGATTAATACAGAAAAGTCCCTTTTGCTGCATATTTGAGTTTCTTTCCAAAGAAATGAGAAGTTGAAGCTCTGTGAATCTTTTCATTCAGAAACACACATCATTAAAATGTTATACATATATATATATTGATGCATTTTTTAAGGATAGTATTATTTTAATAATTCCCGCACTGTTACTGTAAACTTTTTGGCTTGCTCTATGGTGTAATGGTTAGCACGCTGGACTCTGAATCCAGTGATCCGAGTCCAACTCTCGGTGGAACCTGTGGTTACTTTGTCAAAGCCCAAGGGGCTGCTATGTTGCTCCACATGCTACAAAATAAAACATTTCAATACTCTGTATTATTAGGTACATGACAAATAGAATTTGAAATCATGCATATATACATTACTGTAGCAAGTCTTACATCCCTCTGTGTGAATACTACAATCTTTAGTTTAGCAGATCACAATGCCCGTCTGTAGAAGGACTTCTTCCAGGAGAATAATGTAGCTCTTTTGGACCATCCTGTGTGTTCCCCTGATCTAAATCCCTTTGAGAATGTTTGGGAATGGATGGCAAGGGAAGTTTACAAAAATGGACGGTAGTTCCATACCATAGATGCCCTTCGTGAAGTCATCTGCACCACAGATGACTTCCTCCTGGAAACAGCCGTATCAAGCAGGCCGAAACAAATGTTTGAAGTGATCAACAAGAATGGTGGGGCTACTCACTACTAAGTCCTTTTTTGACACTTTTAGTTCTGTTGTGAGGTTTTTTTGGCCTATGGTCTTAAACTTTTCATCAGCTGATGAACAGCCAGTTGGAGTTCAAATTCAAATTTCAATAAATTGCCTGCTCTCTGTTTTTTGTCTCTTGCCCTTGTTTCTTCTTTTGGCATTTTGAAGCAGTACTTACGACATGGTTACAATCCACCAACACAAAATGTGAATACTTGTAATGTTTCCCCTGGTCCTAAGATTTTACTGTACATGTTACAAAAAACTTTAAAACATTTCACTACTGTGAATTATTATGTATGAGAAATAAAATTTGAATTTGAAATCCTACATTCATACAATACTGTTGCAAGTGTGTGGTTCCATGGAGTCTCAGTTACGTAAAGACATTCTGATGATTTGCAGCGATTGATCTGAAATTCCAGCAGAATTGTATACCAAGTATACCATACTTATTTGATATACTGGTCTTTACACAAAGATATTATAAACAACAAGGAGCCACTAGTCGAAAACCCTTTCATTGTATAAGCGGGGTTATCAGCTAATAAATCACATAGGCCCAATTTAAAATAATAATAATAATAATAATAATAATGCTATGCTTTTTCAATCTGTCTCAGTAAAGTGTACTTCATTGTCTCTGCTAAGTCATAAGCCTGTGCCCTGAACTGTATGGACAGCCAGGGACAGCTGGTTCTGTGTGGTTCCATGGTGTAATGGTTAGCACTCTGGACTCTGAATCCAGCGATCCGAGTTCAAATCTCGGTGGGACCTGTGGTTACTCTGTCAAAGCCCAAGGGGCTGCTGTGTTACTACAAAATAAAACATTTCAGTACTCTGTGTTATTAGGTAAGTGACAAATAAAGATGGAATTTCAAATTATACGTTACTGTAGCAAGTCTTCCATCCCATTGTGTGAAAACTACAATCATTAGTTGATTTGCAGCAAAATCTGGGTTTGTAATGCTTCTGAACAAAAAGTGTGAATTTGTTTAGTTAAAAACTTATGTGCTCATAATAAATATAAATATGAGGGTTTTCATTATCCACAATCAAGTTCCTTGGGGAAAAAACTAAAAAATTAAAAGCGTGTGCGTGTGTGAATTTAAAATTTCCTGGAGGACCCTAATGAAACCCCACTAGATTGCTGACCTTGCAACACCATAAAATGTGACCAATAAAATAAAAAGCCCCTCTTATTAGCTTACAGGTGCATTGTGATGGGGCTTGATTGAGATCGATTAAAGTCTGACTCGTTCACTTGTTTTCCGTGTGCCCTGGATGTTTTTCCTGAATTGCTTCTCCCAATTCTCCACACATCAAATGATTGACTGCTTGAATTCCTAACAATTTGAAATGTGGTGTTTTCTTACATCCACTTTGTTAATCATTAAAAAAACACTTTTTACTCAACTTCCTGGAAAATAAATAATAAAAATTTAAATGTGTGTGTGAAATAAAAGTTTGCTGTAGGACCCTAACGAAACCCCCATCAGATTGTTACCCTTAGTCATCGCCCAATGCCGAACTCATATGTGGTTCCATGGTGTAATGGTTAGCACTCTGGACTTTGAATCCAGTGATCTGAGTTCAAATCTCGGTGGAACCTGTGGCTTCCTGGTCAAAGGCCAATTAGCTTACTGTCCGAAGTTTTAAAATAAAGGAGAAAGTTACAAATAAAATTTTAACTTAAAATCATACATATATACATTACTGTAGCAAGTCTTCCATCCCACTATGTGAAAACTACAATCTTTAGTTGATTTCTCTTATGAGAAAAAAATGAACCTGGATGGTCCTGATGGCTTCTAACGTTACTGGCGTGACAAGGAGTTCCAACTGGAGATGTTTTCTACACAGCTTAGTGGAGGAGGCTACGTCATGATTTGGGGAGCTTTTTCCTTCAATGGGAAAATGGAGCTTCAGGTTGGGCAGGGGCGTCAAACGGCGGCTGGCCATGTGAACATGTTGCAGCGGGCATCGCTCTTGACTTAGGGCCCTTGTCTATTCTGAAATGACTGGGTCTTTCAACAGGATAATGCTGCTGATCACAACGACCGTCTGTAGAAGGACTTCTTCCAGGAGAATAATGTAGCTCTTTTGGACCATCCTGTGTGTTCCCTTGATCTAAATCCCTTTGAGAATGTTTGGGAATGGATGGCAAGGGAAGTTTACAAAAATGGACGGTAGTTCCATACAATGGATGCCCTTCGTGAAGTCATCTGCACCACATGGAACAACTTTCCCACAAAGCCTCCTGGAAACAGCCGCATCAAGCAGGCCGAAACAAATGTTTGAAGTGAACAATAAGAACGGTGGGGCTACTCACTACTAAGTCCTTTTTTGACACTTTTAGTTCTGTTGTGAGGTTTTTTTGGCCTATGGTCTTAAACTTTTCATCAGCTGATGAACAGCCTGTTTGAGTTTAAATTCAATTTTCAATAAATTGCCTGCTCTCTGTTTTTTGTCTCTTGCTCTTGTTTCTTCTTTTGGCATTTTGAAGCAGTACTTACGACATGGTAATGATCCACCAACGCGAAATGCGAATACTTGTAATGTTTCCCCTGGTCCTAAGATTTTACTGCACATGTTACAAAAAACTTTAAAACATTTCACTACTGTGAATTATTATGTATGAGACAAATAAAATTTGAATTTGAAATGCTACATTCATACAATACTGTTGCAAGTGTGTGGTTCCATGGAGTCTCAGTTACTTAAAGACATTCTGATGATTTGCAGCGATTGATCTGAAATTCCAGCAGAATTGTATACCAAGTATACCATACTTATTTAAGAAACTGGTCTTTACACAAAGATATTATAAACAACAAGGAGCCACTAGTCGAAAACCCTTTCATGGTATAAACTGGGTTATCAGCTAATAAATCACGTAGGCCCAATTTAAAAAAAAATGAATAATAATAATGCTATGCTTTTTCAATCTGTCTCAGTAAACTGCACGTCATTGTCTCTGGTAAGTCATAAGCCTGTGCCCTGAACTGTATGGACAACCCGGTTACAGCTTACCCTGTGGGGTTCCATGGTGTAATGGTTAGCACTCTGGACTCTGAATCCAGCGATCCGAGTTCAAATCTCGGTGGGACCTGTGGTTACTTTGTCAAAGCCCAAGGGGCTGCTGTGTTACTACAAAATAAAAGGTTTCAGTACTCTGTATTATTAGATATGTGACAAATAAAAATTGAATTTCAAATCATACATATGTACATTAGTGTAGCAAGTCTTACATCCCTCTGTGTGAATACTATAATGTTTAGTTTAGCAAAATCTGGGTTTGTAATGCTTCTGAACAAAAAGTGTAAATTTGTTAAGTTAAAAACTCAGGTAATAAAAATTCATCTTCCAAGTTCAAGCTGCTCTTTTAAGATAAATCATGGCTGCATTCATTGACAAAATTATGTTGTAATAATTCCTAATTATGTTGGCTTGAAAAAGCTAATTATGTTGGCTTTCGAGTGACAAAATTATTTTGGCTTTCGAGCGACATGCACCAAACTGGGCATGGTCGTTCATTCTGGTCTGAAGTTTTATGCTATTACTTTTCCAGCTGGTCCAGCATCTTTCCGTGGGTTAACTCTATGCAGAGTTGTCCACACGTCAGCCGTGGTGAGACAGAGCACCTGGTCCTCTGAGGAAAGGATGGTCTTCCTCGCTGTCACGTCATTACGTGCCTCAAACCGAGCGTAGAAGCTGTTCAGCACATCTGGAAGGGAGGCATCACTGTCACAGGCAGGTGGAGCAGGCCTGTAGTTGGTGATAGACTGGATGCCTTGCCACATGCACCGAGTGTTGTCGCTGCTCTGGAAGTGGCCGTGGATTCTCTGGGAGTGTGCACGCTTTGCCTCTCTAATAGCTCGAGACAGTCTAGCCCGCGCTGTTCTTAGGGCGTCCTTGTCTCCAGCTCTGAAAGCAGAGTCTCTGGATCTTAGCAGCGCACACACCTTTGCGGTCATCCATGGCTTCTGGTTGGAGCATATGGTGATGGACTTGGAGACGGTCACATCATCGATGCACTTCCCGATGTAGCCGGTCACTGATGCCGTGTACTCCTCCAAGTCAATAGAGTCGCCGTTTGTTGCAGCCTCCCTAAACATGTCCCAGTCAGTGCACTCAAAACAGTCCTGAAGAGCAGAGATGGCTCCTGCTGGCCAGGTTTTAACCTGTTTCTGAGCTGGTTTAGAGCGTCTGACGAGTGGTCTGTATGCTGGAATCAACATAACAGAGATGTGGTCTGAGTAGCCAAGGTGGGGGCAGGGCTCTGCACGATACGCGCCGGGAATGTTTGTGTAAACAAGATCCAGCGTGTTCGCCCCTCTCATAGCAAAGTCCACATGTTGATGGAATTTAGGGAGCACTGTTCTGAGAGTTGCATGATTGAAATCTCCGGCGATAATAATCAGTCCGTCGGGGACAGCATTCTGCAGCTCGCTAATAGTTCCGTACAGCTCACACAGAGCCTCCTCAGCATTAGCACTGGGTGGAATGAAAGTGGTAGTGAATTCCCGGGGTAAATCAAAAGGTCTGCATCTAACAGTCACAAACTCCACTAGCGATGAGCAGTAGTTAGACACAAGCACAGAGTCCTTACACCATTCCGTGTTGATGTAAACACACCCACCACCACCGCGAGTCTTACCGCACAGAGCTGCATTCCTGTCGGCACGAAACACGGTTAGCCCGGCTAGCTGAATGGCGGCGTCCGGAACTCTGTCGCTGAGCCACGTCTCCATAAAAACAAAGACACAGCAGTCTCTGTACTCACGCCGTGTAGTTCGCTGGAGTCGGATGTAGTCCAGTTTATTGTCCAGTGAGCAGACGTTGGACAAAATGATGGAGGGGAGTGCCGGCCGGCTAGGGTTTGTTTTTAGCCTAGCACGGACACCCGCCCTATTTCCGCACTTCCGCTTTCTCGCGCACCGCTTCCGTCGACTCTTCTCCTGGCCACGAGCATCAAGCGACACCGAGGGCTCGGGGCCTGGTCTCCGCAGCAAGCCGAGATCATGAAACTTTTCCCGTAGGTCATCGTGCACGTTGTCTGGTGCACGATTCCCATGATCCAGTAGTGTCTGGCGGTCGAACACACGGACACCGTTGTATCTGGTGTCCATATGCCGTGAAAGTCGGGCTATTTCGGGACAATAGCACCATTTTGGTCCGGGGAGGCCGCTGCGTGCTACTGCCGCACTGCCATCTTGGACAATAAACACATAGTAATTTTAGTTCAAATGAGTAAAAGTAAAATACTAATAGTCAGCAGATGGCAGATATCTAAGACTCACACTGAAACTAAAATACTTGATTCACTGACCTCTGGTGGCCAACTGTGCAGTAAGCTTTTCTGCCAACCTGCATATCGGCAGGTTTTGGGAGGTGGCAGGAAGTAGAATATGTAAAATTAAAACTGCATTTCTCCATCACTACATAGAAACATTAACAATGGGAAAGTGGAAATTACTTAAAGCTATGAAGTCAACTCTCTCAGCCATGAAAGCATAAAGGGTGTAGTGACAATAAACTGTCCATCTAGTTTAATATCCAAATAAAATTGATACACATAAGTGCTCAGATTAAACCATCACAACCACTGGTTCCAGATCAGCCCATTTTCCTCAGATTCCATTTCCTTATGCCTTTAATCTTTAAGTCTGAGGGGTAAGAGAAATTGACAGACTATATTTATGATTAATACAGAAAAGTCCCTTTTGCTGCATATTTGAGTTTCTTTCCAAAGAAATGAGAAGTTGAAGCTCTGTGAATCTTTTCATTCAGAAACACACATCATTAAAATGTTATACTATTTATTGATGCATTTTTTAAGGATAGTATTATTTTAATAATTCCCGCACTGTTACTGTAAACTTTTTGGCTTGCTCTATGGTGTAATGGTTAGCACGCTGGACTCTGAATCCAGTGATCCGAGTCCAACTCTCGGTGGAACCTGTGGTTACTTTGTCAAAGCCCAAGGGGCTGCTATGTTGCTCCACATGCTACAAAATAAAACATTTCAATACTCTGTATTATTAGGTACATGACAAATAGAATTTGAAATCATGCATATATACATTACTGTAGCAAGTCTTACATCCCTCTGTGTGAATACTACAATCTTTAGTTTAGCAGATCACAATGCCCGTCTGTAGAAGGACTTCTTCCAGGAGAATAATGTAGCTCTTTTGGACCATCCTGTGTGTTCCCCTGATCTAAATCCCTTTGAGAATGTTTGGGAATGGATGGCAAGGGAAGTTTACAAAAATGGACGGTAGTTCCATACCATAGATGCCCTTCGTGAAGTCATCTGCACCACAGATGACTTCCTCCTGGAAACAGCCGTATCAAGCAGGCCGAAACAAATGTTTGAAGTGATCAACAAGAATGGTGGGGCTACTCACTACTAAGTCCTTTTTTGACACTTTTAGTTCTGTTGTGAGGTTTTTTTGGCCTATGGTCTTAAACTTTTCATCAGCTGATGAACAGCCAGTTGGAGTTCAAATTCAAATTTCAATAAATTGCCTGCTCTCTGTTTTTTGTCTCTTGCCCTTGTTTCTTCTTTTGGCATTTTGAAGCAGTACTTACGACATGGTTACAATCCACCAACACAAAATGTGAATACTTGTAATGTTTCCCCTGGTCCTAAGATTTTACTGTACATGTTACAAAAAACTTTAAAACATTTCACTACTGTGAATTATTATGTATGAGAAATAAAATTTGAATTTGAAATCCTACATTCATACAATACTGTTGCAAGTGTGTGGTTCCATGGAGTCTCAGTTACGTAAAGACATTCTGATGATTTGCAGCGATTGATCTGAAATTCCAGCAGAATTGTATACCAAGTATACCATACTTATTTGATATACTGGTCTTTACACAAAGATATTATAAACAACAAGGAGCCACTAGTCGAAAACCCTTTCATTGTATAAGCGGGGTTATCAGCTAATAAATCACATAGGCCCAATTTAAAATAATAATAATAATAATAATAATAATGCTATGCTTTTTCAATCTGTCTCAGTAAAGTGTACTTCATTGTCTCTGCTAAGTCATAAGCCTGTGCCCTGAACTGTATGGACAGCCAGGGACAGCTGGTTCTGTGTGGTTCCATGGTGTAATGGTTAGCACTCTGGACTCTGAATCCGGCGATCCGAGTTCAAATCTCGGTGGGACCTGTGGTTACTCTGTCAAAGCCCAAGGGGCTGCTGTGTTACTACAAAATAAAACATTTCAGTACTCTGTGTTATTAGGTAAGTGACAAATAAAGATGGAATTTCAAATTATACGTTACTGTAGCAAGTCTTCCATCCCATTGTGTGAAAACTACAATCATTAGTTGATTTGCAGCAAAATCTGGGTTTGTAATGCTTCTGAACAAAAAGTGTGAATTTGTTTAGTTAAAAACTTATGTGCTCATAATAAATATAAATATGAGGGTTTTCATTATCCACAATCAAGTTCCTTGGGGAAAAAACTAAAAAATTAAAAGCGTGTGCGTGTGTGAATTTAAAATTTCCTGGAGGACCCTAATGAAACCCCACTAGATTGCTGACCTTGCAACACCATAAAATGTGACCAATAAAATAAAAAGCCCCTCTTATTAGCTTACAGGTGCATTGTGATGGGGCTTGATTGAGATCGATTAAAGTCTGACTCGTTCACTTGTTTTCCGTGTGCCCTGGATGTTTTTCCTGAATTGCTTCTCCCAATTCTCCACACATCAAATGATTGACTGCTTGAATTCCTAACAATTTGAAATGTGGTGTTTTCTTACATCCACTTTGTTAATCATTAAAAAAACACTTTTTACTCAACTTCCGGGAAAATAAATAATAAAAATTTAAATGTGTGTGTGAAATAAAAGTTTGCTGTAGGACCCTAACGAAACCCCCATCAGATTGTTACCCTTAGTCATCGCCCAATGCCGAACTCATATGTGGTTCCATGGTGTAATGGTTAGCACTCTGGACTTTGAATCCAGTGATCTGAGTTCAAATCTCGGTGGAACCTGTGGCTTCCTGGTCAAAGGCCAATTAGCTTACTGTCCGAAGTTTTAAAATAAAGGAGAAAGTTACAAATAAAATTTTAACTTAAAATCATACATATATACATTACTGTAGCAAGTCTTCCATCCCACTATGTGAAAACTACAATCTTTAGTTGATTTCTCTTATGAGAAAAAAATGAACCTGGATGGTCCTGATGGCTTCTAACGTTACTGGCGTGACAAGGAGTTCCAACTGGAGATGTTTTCTACACAGCTTAGTGGAGGAGGCTACGTCATGATTTGGGGAGCTTTTTCCTTCAATGGGAAAATGGAGCTTCAGGTTGGGCAGGGGCGTCAAACGGCGGCTGGCCATGTGAACATGTTGCAGCGGGCATCGCTCTTGACTTAGGGCCCTTGTCTATTCTGAAATGACTGGGTCTTTCAACAGGATAATGCTGCTGATCACAACGACCGTCTGTAGAAGGACTTCTTCCAGGAGAATAATGTAGCTCTTTTGGACCATCCTGTGTGTTCCCTTGATCTAAATCCCTTTGAGAATGTTTGGGAATGGATGGCAAGGGAAGTTTACAAAAATGGACGGTAGTTCCATACAATGGATGCCCTTCGTGAAGTCATCTGCACCACATGGAACAACTTTCCCACAAAGCCTCCTGGAAACAGCCGCATCAAGCAGGCCGAAACAAATGTTTGAAGTGAACAATAAGAACGGTGGGGCTACTCACTACTAAGTCCTTTTTTGACACTTTTAGTTCTGTTGTGAGGTTTTTTTGGCCTATGGTCTTAAACTTTTCATCAGCTGATGAACAGCCTGTTTGAGTTTAAATTCAATTTTCAATAAATTGCCTGCTCTCTGTTTTTTGTCTCTTGCTCTTGTTTCTTCTTTTGGCATTTTGAAGCAGTACTTACGACATGGTAATGATCCACCAACGCGAAATGCGAATACTTGTAATGTTTCCCCTGGTCCTAAGATTTTACTGCACATGTTACAAAAAACTTTAAAACATTTCACTACTGTGAATTATTATGTATGAGACAAATAAAATTTGAATTTGAAATGCTACATTCATACAATACTGTTGCAAGTGTGTGGTTCCATGGAGTCTCAGTTACTTAAAGACATTCTGATGATTTGCAGCGATTGATCTGAAATTCCAGCAGAATTGTATACCAAGTATACCATACTTATTTAAGAAACTGGTCTTTACACAAAGATATTATAAACAACAAGGAGCCACTAGTCGAAAACCCTTTCATGGTATAAACTGGGTTATCAGCTAATAAATCACGTAGGCCCAATTTAAAAAAAAATGAATAATAATAATGCTATGCTTTTTCAATCTGTCTCAGTAAACTGCACGTCATTGTCTCTGGTAAGTCATAAGCCTGTGCCCTGAACTGTATGGACAACCCGGTTACAGCTTACCCTGTGGGGTTCCATGGTGTAATGGTTAGCACTCTGGACTCTGAATCCAGCGATCCGAGTTCAAATCTCGGTGGGACCTGTGGTTACTTTGTCAAAGCCCAAGGGGCTGCTGTGTTACTACAAAATAAAAGGTTTCAGTACTCTGTATTATTAGATATGTGACAAATAAAAATTGAATTTCAAATCATACATATGTACATTAGTGTAGCAAGTCTTACATCCCTCTGTGTGAATACTATAATGTTTAGTTTAGCAAAATCTGGGTTTGTAATGCTTCTGAACAAAAAGTGTAAATTTGTTAAGTTAAAAACTCAGGTAATAAAAATTCATCTTCCAAGTTCAAGCTGCTCTTTTAAGATAAATCATGGCTGCATTCATTGACAAAATTATGTTGTAATAATTCCTAATTATGTTGGCTTGAAAAAGCTAATTATGTTGGCTTTCGAGTGACAAAATTATTTTGGCTTTCGAGCGACATGCACCAAACTGGGCATGGTCGTTCATTCTGGTCTGAAGTTTTATGCTATTACTTTTCCAGCTGGTCCAGCATCTTTCCGTGGGTTAACTCTATGCAGAGTTGTCCACACGTCAGCCGTGGTGAGACAGAGCACCTGGTCCTCTGAGGAAAGGATGGTCTTCCTCGCTGTCACGTCATTACGTGCCTCAAACCGAGCGTAGAAGCTGTTCAGCACATCTGGAAGGGAGGCATCACTGTCACAGGCAGGTGGAGCAGGCCTGTAGTTGGTGATAGACTGGATGCCTTGCCACATGCACCGAGTGTTGTCGCTGCTCTGGAAGTGGCCGTGGATTCTCTGGGAGTGTGCACGCTTTGCCTCTCTAATAGCTCGAGACAGTCTAGCCCGCGCTGTTCTTAGGGCGTCCTTGTCTCCAGCTCTGAAAGCAGAGTCTCTGGATCTTAGCAGCGCACACACCTTTGCGGTCATCCATGGCTTCTGGTTGGAGCATATGGTGATGGACTTGGAGACGGTCACATCATCGATGCACTTCCCGATGTAGCCGGTCACTGATGCCGTGTACTCCTCCAAGTCAATAGAGTCGCCGTTTGTTGCAGCCTCCCTAAACATGTCCCAGTCAGTGCACTCAAAACAGTCCTGAAGAGCAGAGATGGCTCCTGCTGGCCAGGTTTTAACCTGTTTCTGAGCTGGTTTAGAGCGTCTGACGAGTGGTCTGTATGCTGGAATCAACATAACAGAGATGTGGTCTGAGTAGCCAAGGTGGGGGCAGGGCTCTGCACGATACGCGCCGGGAATGTTTGTGTAAACAAGATCCAGCGTGTTCGCCCCTCTCATAGCAAAGTCCACATGTTGATGGAATTTAGGGAGCACTGTTCTGAGAGTTGCATGATTGAAATCTCCGGCGATAATAATCAGTCCGTCGGGGACAGCATTCTGCAGCTCGCTAATAGTTCCGTACAGCTCACACAGAGCCTCCTCAGCATTAGCACTGGGTGGAATGAAAGTGGTAGTGAATTCCCGGGGTAAATCAAAAGGTCTGCATCTAACAGTCACAAACTCCACTAGCGATGAGCAGTAGTTAGACACAAGCACAGAGTCCTTACACCATTCCGTGTTGATGTAAACACACCCACCACCACCGCGAGTCTTACCGCACAGAGCTGCATTCCTGTCGGCACGAAACACGGTTAGCCCGGCTAGCTGAATGGCGGCGTCCGGAACTCTGTCGCTGAGCCACGTCTCCATAAAAACAAAGACACAGCAGTCTCTGTACTCACGCCGTGTAGTTCGCTGGAGTCGGATGTAGTCCAGTTTATTGTCCAGTGAGCAGACGTTGGACAAAATGATGGAGGGGAGTGCCGGCCGGCTAGGGTTTGTTTTTAGCCTAGCACGGACACCCGCCCTATTTCCGCACTTCCGCTTTCTCGCGCACCGCTTCCGTCGACTCTTCTCCTGGCCACGAGCATCAAGCGACACCGAGGGCTCGGGGCCTGGTCTCCGCAGCAAGCCGAGATCATGAAACTTTTCCCGTAGGTCATCGTGCACGTTGTCTGGTGCACGATTCCCATGATCCAGTAGTGTCTGGCGGTCGAACACACGGACACCGTTGTATCTGGTGTCCATATGCCGTGAAAGTCGGGCTATTTCGGGACAATAGCACCATTTTGGTCCGGGGAGGCCGCTGCGTGCTACTGCCGCACTGCCATCTTGGACAATAAACACATAGTAATTTTAGTTCAAATGAGTAAAAGTAAAATACTAATAGTCAGCAGATGGCAGATATCTAAGACTCACACTGAAACTAAAATACTTGATTCACTGACCTCTGGTGGCCAACTGTGCAGTAAGCTTTTCTGCCAACCTGCATATCGGCAGGTTTTGGGAGGTGGCAGGGAGTAGAATATGTAAAATTAAAACTGCATTTCTCCATCACTACATAGAAACATTAACAATGGGAAAGTGGAAATTACTTAAAGCTATGAAGTCAACTCTCTCAGCCATGAAAGCATAAAGGGTGTAGTGACAATAAACTGTCCATCTAGTTTAATATCCAAATAAAATTGATACACATAAGTGCTCAGATTAAACCATCACAACCACTGGTTCCAGATCAGCCCATTTTCCTCAGATTCCATTTCCTTATGCCTTTAATCTTTAAGTCTGAGGGGTAAGAGAAATTGACAGACTATATTTATGATTAATACAGAAAAGTCCCTTTTGCTGCATATTTGAGTTTCTTTCCAAAGAAATGAGAAGTTGAAGCTCTGTGAATCTTTTCATTCAGAAACACACATCATTAAAATGTTATACTATTTATTGATGCATTTTTTAAGGATAGTATTATTTTAATAATTCCCGCACTGTTACTGTAAACTTTTTGGCTTGCTCTATGGTGTAATGGTTAGCACGCTGGACTCTGAATCCAGTGATCCGAGTCCAACTCTCGGTGGAACCTGTGGTTACTTTGTCAAAGCCCAAGGGGCTGCTATGTTGCTCCACATGCTACAAAATAAAACATTTCAATACTCTGTATTATTAGGTACATGACAAATAGAATTTGAAATCATGCATATATACATTACTGTAGCAAGTCTTACATCCCTCTGTGTGAATACTACAATCTTTAGTTTAGCAGATCACAATGCCCGTCTGTAGAAGGACTTCTTCCAGGAGAATAATGTAGCTCTTTTGGACCATCCTGTGTGTTCCCCTGATCTAAATCCCTTTGAGAATGTTTGGGAATGGATGGCAAGGGAAGTTTACAAAAATGGACGGTAGTTCCATACCATAGATGCCCTTCGTGAAGTCATCTGCACCACAGATGACTTCCTCCTGGAAACAGCCGTATCAAGCAGGCCGAAACAAATGTTTGAAGTGATCAACAAGAATGGTGGGGCTACTCACTACTAAGTCCTTTTTTGACACTTTTAGTTCTGTTGTGAGGTTTTTTTGGCCTATGGTCTTAAACTTTTCATCAGCTGATGAACAGCCAGTTGGAGTTCAAATTCAAATTTCAATAAATTGCCTGCTCTCTGTTTTTTGTCTCTTGCCCTTGTTTCTTCTTTTGGCATTTTGAAGCAGTACTTACGACATGGTTACAATCCACCAACACAAAATGTGAATACTTGTAATGTTTCCCCTGGTCCTAAGATTTTACTGTACATGTTACAAAAAACTTTAAAACATTTCACTACTGTGAATTATTATGTATGAGAAATAAAATTTGAATTTGAAATCCTACATTCATACAATACTGTTGCAAGTGTGTGGTTCCATGGAGTCTCAGTTACGTAAAGACATTCTGATGATTTGCAGCGATTGATCTGAAATTCCAGCAGAATTGTATACCAAGTATACCATACTTATTTGATATACTGGTCTTTACACAAAGATATTATAAACAACAAGGAGCCACTAGTCGAAAACCCTTTCATTGTATAAGCGGGGTTATCAGCTAATAAATCACATAGGCCCAATTTAAAATAATAATAATAATAATAATAATAATGCTATGCTTTTTCAATCTGTCTCAGTAAAGTGTACTTCATTGTCTCTGCTAAGTCATAAGCCTGTGCCCTGAACTGTATGGACAGCCAGGGACAGCTGGTTCTGTGTGGTTCCATGGTGTAATGGTTAGCACTCTGGACTCTGAATCCGGCGATCCGAGTTCAAATCTCGGTGGGACCTGTGGTTACTCTGTCAAAGCCCAAGGGGCTGCTGTGTTACTACAAAATAAAACATTTCAGTACTCTGTGTTATTAGGTAAGTGACAAATAAAGATGGAATTTCAAATTATACGTTACTGTAGCAAGTCTTCCATCCCATTGTGTGAAAACTACAATCATTAGTTGATTTGCAGCAAAATCTGGGTTTGTAATGCTTCTGAACAAAAAGTGTGAATTTGTTTAGTTAAAAACTTATGTGCTCATAATAAATATAAATATGAGGGTTTTCATTATCCACAATCAAGTTCCTTGGGGAAAAAACTAAAAAATTAAAAGCGTGTGCGTGTGTGAATTTAAAATTTCCTGGAGGACCCTAATGAAACCCCACTAGATTGCTGACCTTGCAACACCATAAAATGTGACCAATAAAATAAAAAGCCCCTCTTATTAGCTTACAGGTGCATTGTGATGGGGCTTGATTGAGATCGATTAAAGTCTGACTCGTTCACTTGTTTTCCGTGTGCCCTGGATGTTTTTCCTGAATTGCTTCTCCCAATTCTCCACACATCAAATGATTGACTGCTTGAATTCCTAACAATTTGAAATGTGGTGTTTTCTTACATCCACTTTGTTAATCATTAAAAAAACACTTTTTACTCAACTTCCGGGAAAATAAATAATAAAAATTTAAATGTGTGTGTGAAATAAAAGTTTGCTGTAGGACCCTAACGAAACCCCCATCAGATTGTTACCCTTAGTCATCGCCCAATGCCGAACTCATATGTGGTTCCATGGTGTAATGGTTAGCACTCTGGACTTTGAATCCAGTGATCTGAGTTCAAATCTCGGTGGAACCTGTGGCTTCCTGGTCAAAGGCCAATTAGCTTACTGTCCGAAGTTTTAAAATAAAGGAGAAAGTTACAAATAAAATTTTAACTTAAAATCATACATATATACATTACTGTAGCAAGTCTTCCATCCCACTATGTGAAAACTACAATCTTTAGTTGATTTCTCTTATGAGAAAAAAATGAACCTGGATGGTCCTGATGGCTTCTAACGTTACTGGCGTGACAAGGAGTTCCAACTGGAGATGTTTTCTACACAGCTTAGTGGAGGAGGCTACGTCATGATTTGGGGAGCTTTTTCCTTCAATGGGAAAATGGAGCTTCAGGTTGGGCAGGGGCGTCAAACGGCGGCTGGCCATGTGAACATGTTGCAGCGGGCATCGCTCTTGACTTAGGGCCCTTGTCTATTCTGAAATGACTGGGTCTTTCAACAGGATAATGCTGCTGATCACAACGACCGTCTGTAGAAGGACTTCTTCCAGGAGAATAATGTAGCTCTTTTGGACCATCCTGTGTGTTCCCTTGATCTAAATCCCTTTGAGAATGTTTGGGAATGGATGGCAAGGGAAGTTTACAAAAATGGACGGTAGTTCCATACAATGGATGCCCTTCGTGAAGTCATCTGCACCACATGGAACAACTTTCCCACAAAGCCTCCTGGAAACAGCCGCATCAAGCAGGCCGAAACAAATGTTTGAAGTGAACAATAAGAACGGTGGGGCTACTCACTACTAAGTCCTTTTTTGACACTTTTAGTTCTGTTGTGAGGTTTTTTTGGCCTATGGTCTTAAACTTTTCATCAGCTGATGAACAGCCTGTTTGAGTTTAAATTCAATTTTCAATAAATTGCCTGCTCTCTGTTTTTTGTCTCTTGCTCTTGTTTCTTCTTTTGGCATTTTGAAGCAGTACTTACGACATGGTAATGATCCACCAACGCGAAATGCGAATACTTGTAATGTTTCCCCTGGTCCTAAGATTTTACTGCACATGTTACAAAAAACTTTAAAACATTTCACTACTGTGAATTATTATGTATGAGACAAATAAAATTTGAATTTGAAATGCTACATTCATACAATACTGTTGCAAGTGTGTGGTTCCATGGAGTCTCAGTTACTTAAAGACATTCTGATGATTTGCAGCGATTGATCTGAAATTCCAGCAGAATTGTATACCAAGTATACCATACTTATTTAAGAAACTGGTCTTTACACAAAGATATTATAAACAACAAGGAGCCACTAGTCGAAAACCCTTTCATGGTATAAACTGGGTTATCAGCTAATAAATCACGTAGGCCCAATTTAAAAAAAAAATGAATAATAATAATGCTATGCTTTTTCAATCTGTCTCAGTAAACTGCACGTCATTGTCTCTGGTAAGTCATAAGCCTGTGCCCTGAACTGTATGGACAACCCGGTTACAGCTTACCCTGTGGGGTTCCATGGTGTAATGGTTAGCACTCTGGACTCTGAATCCAGCGATCCGAGTTCAAATCTCGGTGGGACCTGTGGTTACTTTGTCAAAGCCCAAGGGGCTGCTGTGTTACTACAAAATAAAAGGTTTCAGTACTCTGTATTATTAGATATGTGACAAATAAAAATTGAATTTCAAATCATACATATGTACATTAGTGTAGCAAGTCTTACATCCCTCTGTGTGAATACTATAATGTTTAGTTTAGCAAAATCTGGGTTTGTAATGCTTCTGAACAAAAAGTGTAAATTTGTTAAGTTAAAAACTCAGGTAATAAAAATTCATCTTCCAAGTTCAAGCTGCTCTTTTAAGATAAATCATGGCTGCATTCATTGACAAAATTATGTTGTAATAATTCCTAATTATGTTGGCTTGAAAAAGCTAATTATGTTGGCTTTCGAGTGACAAAATTATTTTGGCTTTCGAGCGACATGCACCAAACTGGGCATGGTCGTTCATTCTGGTCTGAAGTTTTATGCTATTACTTTTCCAGCTGGTCCAGCATCTTTCCGTGGGTTAACTCTGCATAGAGTTGTCCACACGTCAGCCGTGGTGAGACAGAGCACCTGGTCCTCTGAGGAAAGGATGGTCTTCCTCGCTGTCACGTCATTACGTGCCTCAAACCGAGCGTAGAAGCTGTTCAGCACATCTGGAAGGGAGGCATCACTGTCACAGGCAGGTGGAGCAGGCCTGTAGTTGGTGATAGACTGGATGCCTTGCCACATGCACCGAGTGTTGTCGCTGCTCTGGAAGTGGCCGTGGATTCTCTGGGAGTGTGCACGCTTTGCCTCTCTAATAGCTCGAGACAGTCTAGCCCGCGCTGTTCTTAGGGCGTCCTTGTCTCCAGCTCTGAAAGCAGAGTCTCTGGATCTTAGCAGCGCACACACCTTTGCGGTCATCCATGGCTTCTGGTTGGAGCATATGGTGATGGACTTGGAGACGGTCACATCATCGATGCACTTCCCGATGTAGCCGGTCACTGATGCCGTGTACTCCTCCAAGTCAATAGAGTCGCCGTTTGTTGCAGCCTCCCTAAACATGTCCCAGTCAGTGCACTCAAAACAGTCCTGAAGAGCAGAGATGGCTCCTGCTGGCCAGGTTTTAACCTGTTTCTGAGCTGGTTTAGAGCGTCTGACGAGTGGTCTGTATGCTGGAATCAACATAACAGAGATGTGGTCTGAGTAGCCAAGGTGGGGGCAGGGCTCTGCACGATACGCGCCGGGAATGTTTGTGTAAACAAGATCCAGCGTGTTCGCCCCTCTCATAGCAAAGTCCACATGTTGATGGAATTTAGGGAGCACTGTTCTGAGAGTTGCATGATTGAAATCTCCGGCGATAATAATCAGTCCGTCGGGGACAGCATTCTGCAGCTCGCTAATAGTTCCGTACAGCTCACACAGAGCCTCCTCAGCATTAGCACTGGGTGGAATGAAAGTGGTAGTGAATTCCCGGGGTAAATCAAAAGGTCTGCATCTAACAGTCACAAACTCCACTAGCGATGAGCAGTAGTTAGACACAAGCACAGAGTCCTTACACCATTCCGTGTTGATGTAAACACACCCACCACCACCGCGAGTCTTACCGCACAGAGCTGCATTCCTGTCGGCACGAAACACGGTTAGCCCGGCTAGCTGAATGGCGGCGTCCGGAACTCTGTCGCTGAGCCACGTCTCCATAAAAACAAAGACACAGCAGTCTCTGTACTCACGCCGTGTAGTTCGCTGGAGTCGGATGTAGTCCAGTTTATTGTCCAGTGAGCAGACGTTGGACAAAATGATGGAGGGGAGTGCCGGCCGGCTAGGGTTTGTTTTTAGCCTAGCACGGACACCCGCCCTATTTCCGCACTTCCGCTTTCTCGCGCACCGCTTCCGTCGACTCTTCTCCTGGCCACGAGCATCAAGCGACACCGAGGGCTCGGGGCCTGGTCTCCGCAGCAAGCCGAGATCATGAAACTTTTCCCGTAGGTCATCGTGCACGTTGTCTGGTGCACGATTCCCATGATCCAGTAGTGTCTGGCGGTCGAACACACGGACACCGTTGTATCTGGTGTCCATATGCCGTGAAAGTCGGGCTATTTCGGGACAATAGCACCATTTTGGTCCGGGGAGGCCGCTGCGTGCTACTGCCGCACTGCCATCTTGGACAATAAACACATAGTAATTTTAGTTCAAATGAGTAAATGTAAAATACTAATAGTCAGCAGATGGCAGATATCTAAGACTCACACTGAAACTAAAATACTTGATTCACTGACCTCTGGTGGCCAACTGTGCAGTAAGCTTTTCTGCCAACCTGCATATCGGCAGGTTTTGGGAGGTGGCAGGAAGTAGAATATGTAAAATTAAAACTGCATTTCTCCATCACTACATAGAAACATTAACAATGGGAAAGTGGAAATTACTTAAAGCTATGAAGTCAACTCTCTCAGCCATGAAAGCATAAAGGGTGTAGTGACAATAAACTGTCCATCTAGTTTAATATCCAAATAAAATTGATACACATAAGTGCTCAGATTAAACCATCACAACCACTGGTTCCAGATCAGCCCATTTTCCTCAGATTCCATTTCCTTATGCCTTTAATCTTTAAGTCTGAGGGGTAAGAGAAATTGACAGACTATATTTATGATTAATACAGAAAAGTCCCTTTTGCTGCATATTTGAGTTTCTTTCCAAAGAAATGAGAAGTTGAAGCTCTGTGAATCTTTTCATTCAGAAACACACATCATTAAAATGTTATACTATTTATTGATGCATTTTTTAAGGATAGTATTATTTTAATAATTCCCGCACTGTTACTGTAAACTTTTTGGCTTGCTCTATGGTGTAATGGTTAGCACGCTGGACTCTGAATCCAGTGATCCGAGTCCAACTCTCGGTGGAACCTGTGGTTACTTTGTCAAAGCCCAAGGGGCTGCTATGTTGCTCCACATGCTACAAAATAAAACATTTCAATACTCTGTATTATTAGGTACATGACAAATAGAATTTGAAATCATGCATATATACATTACTGTAGCAAGTCTTACATCCCTCTGTGTGAATACTACAATCTTTAGTTTAGCAGATCACAATGCCCGTCTGTAGAAGGACTTCTTCCAGGAGAATAATGTAGCTCTTTTGGACCATCCTGTGTGTTCCCCTGATCTAAATCCCTTTGAGAATGTTTGGGAATGGATGGCAAGGGAAGTTTACAAAAATGGACGGTAGTTCCATACCATAGATGCCCTTCGTGAAGTCATCTGCACCACAGATGACTTCCTCCTGGAAACAGCCGTATCAAGCAGGCCGAAACAAATGTTTGAAGTGATCAACAAGAATGGTGGGGCTACTCACTACTAAGTCCTTTTTTGACACTTTTAGTTCTGTTGTGAGGTTTTTTTGGCCTATGGTCTTAAACTTTTCATCAGCTGATGAACAGCCAGTTGGAGTTCAAATTCAAATTTCAATAAATTGCCTGCTCTCTGTTTTTTGTCTCTTGCCCTTGTTTCTTCTTTTGGCGTTTTGAAGCAGTACTTACGACATGGTTACAATCCACCAACACAAAATGTGAATACTTGTAATGTTTCCCCTGGTCCTAAGATTTTACTGTACATGTTACAAAAAACTTTAAAACATTTCACTACTGTGAATTATTATGTATGAGAAATAAAATTTGAATTTGAAATCCTACATTCATACAATACTGTTGCAAGTGTGTGGTTCCATGGAGTCTCAGTTACGTAAAGACATTCTGATGATTTGCAGCGATTGATCTGAAATTCCAGCAGAATTGTATACCAAGTATACCATACTTATTTGATATACTGGTCTTTACACAAAGATATTATAAACAACAAGGAGCCACTAGTCGAAAACCCTTTCATTGTATAAGCGGGGTTATCAGCTAATAAATCACATAGGCCCAATTTAAAATAATAATAATAATAATAATAATAATGCTATGCTTTTTCAATCTGTCTCAGTAAAGTGTACTTCATTGTCTCTGCTAAGTCATAAGCCTGTGCCCTGAACTGTATGGACAGCCAGGGACAGCTGGTTCTGTGTGGTTCCATGGTGTAATGGTTAGCACTCTGGACTCTGAATCCAGCGATCCGAGTTCAAATCTCGGTGGGACCTGTGGTTACTCTGTCAAAGCCCAAGGGGCTGCTGTGTTACTACAAAATAAAACATTTCAGTACTCTGTGTTATTAGGTAAGTGACAAATAAAGATGGAATTTCAAATTATACGTTACTGTAGCAAGTCTTCCATCCCATTGTGTGAAAACTACAATCATTAGTTGATTTGCAGCAAAATCTGGGTTTGTAATGCTTCTGAACAAAAAGTGTGAATTTGTTTAGTTAAAAACTCATGTGCTCATAATAAATATAAATATGAGGGTTTTCATTATCCACAATCAAGTTCCTTGGGGAAAAAACTAAAAAATTAAAAGCGTGTGCGTGTGTGAATTTAAAATTTCCTGGAGGACCCTAATGAAACCCCACTAGATTGCTGACCTTGCAACACCATAAAATGTGACCAATAAAATAAAAAGCCCCTCTTATTAGCTTACAGGTGCATTGTGATGGGGCTTGATTGAGATCGATTAAAGTCTGACTCGTTCACTTGTTTTCCGTGTGCCCTGGATGTTTTTCCTGAATTGCTTCTCCCAATTCTCCACACATCAAATGATTGACTGCTTGAATTCCTAACAATTTGAAATGTGGTGTTTTCTTACATCCACTTTGTTAATCATTAAAAAAACACTTTTTACTCAACTTCCTGGAAAATAAATAATAAAAATTTAAATGTGTGTGTGAAATAAAAGTTTGCTGTAGGACCCTAACGAAACCCCCATCAGATTGTTACCCTTAGTCATCGCCCAATGCCGAACTCATATGTGGTTCCATGGTGTAATGGTTAGCACTCTGGACTTTGAATCCAGTGATCTGAGTTCAAATCTCGGTGGAACCTGTGGCTTCCTGGTCAAAGGCCAATTAGCTTACTGTCCGAAGTTTTAAAATAAAGGAGAAAGTTACAAATAAAATTTTAACTTAAAATCATACATATATACATTACTGTAGCAAGTCTTCCATCCCACTATGTGAAAACTACAATCTTTAGTTGATTTCTCTTATGAGAAAAAAATGAACCTGGATGGTCCTGATGGCTTCTAACGTTACTGGCGTGACAAGGAGTTCCAACTGGAGATGTTTTCTACACAGCTTAGTGGAGGAGGCTACGTCATGATTTGGGGAGCTTTTTCCTTCAATGGGAAAATGGAGCTTCAGGTTGGGCAGGGGCGTCAAACGGCGGCTGGCCATGTGAACATGTTGCAGCGGGCATCGCTCTTGACTTAGGGCCCTTGTCTATTCTGAAATGACTGGGTCTTTCAACAGGATAATGCTGCTGATCACAACGACCGTCTGTAGAAGGACTTCTTCCAGGAGAATAATGTAGCTCTTTTGGACCATCCTGTGTGTTCCCTTGATCTAAATCCCTTTGAGAATGTTTGGGAATGGATGGCAAGGGAAGTTTACAAAAATGGACGGTAGTTCCATACAATGGATGCCCTTCGTGAAGTCATCTGCACCACATGGAACAACTTTCCCACAAAGCCTCCTGGAAACAGCCGCATCAAGCAGGCCGAAACAAATGTTTGAAGTGAACAATAAGAACGGTGGGGCTACTCACTACTAAGTCCTTTTTTGACACTTTTAGTTCTGTTGTGAGGTTTTTTTGGCCTATGGTCTTAAACTTTTCATCAGCTGATGAACAGCCTGTTTGAGTTTAAATTCAATTTTCAATAAATTGCCTGCTCTCTGTTTTTTGTCTCTTGCTCTTGTTTCTTCTTTTGGCATTTTGAAGCAGTACTTACGACATGGTAATGATCCACCAACGCGAAATGCGAATACTTGTAATGTTTCCCCTGGTCCTAAGATTTTACTGCACATGTTACAAAAAACTTTAAAACATTTCACTACTGTGAATTATTATGTATGAGACAAATAAAATTTGAATTTGAAATGCTACATTCATACAATACTGTTGCAAGTGTGTGGTTCCATGGAGTCTCAGTTACTTAAAGACATTCTGATGATTTGCAGCGATTGATCTGAAATTCCAGCAGAATTGTATACCAAGTATACCATACTTATTTAAGAAACTGGTCTTTACACAAAGATATTATAAACAACAAGGAGCCACTAGTCGAAAACCCTTTCATGGTATAAACTGGGTTATCAGCTAATAAATCACGTAGGCCCAATTTAAAAAAAAAATGAATAATAATAATGCTATGCTTTTTCAATCTGTCTCAGTAAACTGCACGTCATTGTCTCTGGTAAGTCATAAGCCTGTGCCCTGAACTGTATGGACAACCAGGTTACAGCTTACCCTGTGGGGTTCCATGGTGTAATGGTTAGCACTCTGGACTCTGAATCCAGCGATCCGAGTTCAAATCTCGGTGGGACCTGTGGTTACTTTGTCAAAGCCCAAGGGGCTGCTGTGTTACTACAAAATAAAACGTTTCAGTACTCTGTATTATTAGATATGTGACAAATAAAAATTGAATTTCAAATCATACATATGTACATTAGTGTAGCAAGTCTTACATCCCTCTGTGTGAATACTATAATGTTTAGTTTAGCAAAATCTGGGTTTGTAATGCTTCTGAACAAAAAGTGTAAATTTGTTAAGTTAAAAACTCAGGTAATAAAAATTCATCTTCCAAGTTCAAGCTGCTCTTTTAAGATAAATCATGGCTGCATTCATTGACAAAATTATGTTGTAATAATTCCTAATTATGTTGGCTTGAAAAAGCTAATTATGTTGGCTTTCGAGTGACAAAATTATTTTGGCTTTCGAGCGACATGCACCAAACTGGGCATGGTCGTTCATTCTGGTCTGAAGTTTTATGCTATTACTTTTCCAGCTGGTCCAGCATCTTTCCGTGGGTTAACTCTATGCAGAGTTGTCCACACGTCAGCCGTGGTGAGACAGAGCACCTGGTCCTCTGAGGAAAGGATGGTCTTCCTCGCTGTCACGTCATTACGTGCCTCAAACCGAGCGTAGAAGCTGTTCAGCACATCTGGAAGGGAGGCATCACTGTCACAGGCAGGTGGAGCAGGCCTGTAGTTGGTGATAGACTGGATGCCTTGCCACATGCACCGAGTGTTGTCGCTGCTCTGGAAGTGGCCGTGGATTCTCTGGGAGTGTGCACGCTTTGCCTCTCTAATAGCTCGAGACAGTCTAGCCCGCGCTGTTCTTAGGGCGTCCTTGTCTCCAGCTCTGAAAGCAGAGTCTCTGGATCTTAGCAGCGCACACACCTTTGCGGTCATCCATGGCTTCTGGTTGGAGCATATGGTGATGGACTTGGAGACGGTCACATCATCGATGCACTTCCCGATGTAGCCGGTCACTGATGCCGTGTACTCCTCCAAGTCAATAGAGTCGCCGTTTGTTGCAGCCTCCCTAAACATGTCCCAGTCAGTGCACTCAAAACAGTCCTGAAGAGCAGAGATGGCTCCTGCTGGCCAGGTTTTAACCTGTTTCTGAGCTGGTTTAGAGCGTCTGACGAGTGGTCTGTATGCTGGAATCAACATAACAGAGATGTGGTCTGAGTAGCCAAGGTGGGGGCAGGGCTCTGCACGATACGCGCCGGGAATGTTTGTGTAAACAAGATCCAGCGTGTTCGCCCCTCTCATAGCAAAGTCCACATGTTGATGGAATTTAGGGAGCACTGTTCTGAGAGTTGCATGATTGAAATCTCCGGCGATAATAATCAGTCCGTCGGGGACAGCATTCTGCAGCTCGCTAATAGTTCCGTACAGCTCACACAGAGCCTCCTCAGCATTAGCACTGGGTGGAATGAAAGTGGTAGTGAATTCCCGGGGTAAATCAAAAGGTCTGCATCTAACAGTCACAAACTCCACTAGCGATGAGCAGTAGTTAGACACAAGCACAGAGTCCTTACACCATTCCGTGTTGATGTAAACACACCCACCACCACCGCGAGTCTTACCGCACAGAGCTGCATTCCTGTCGGCACGAAACACGGTTAGCCCGGCTAGCTGAATGGCGGCGTCCGGAACTCTGTCGCTGAGCCACGTCTCCATAAAAACAAAGACACAGCAGTCTCTGTACTCACGCCGTGTAGTTCGCTGGAGTCGGATGTAGTCCAGTTTATTGTCCAGTGAGCAGACGTTGGACAAAATGATGGAGGGGAGTGCCGGCCGGCTAGGGTTTGTTTTTAGCCTAGCACGGACACCCGCCCTATTTCCGCACTTCCGCTTTCTCGCGCACCGCTTCCGTCGACTCTTCTCCTGGCCACGAGCATCAAGCGACACCGAGGGCTCGGGGCCTGGTCTCCGCAGCAAGCCGAGATCATGAAACTTTTCCCGTAGGTCATCGTGCACGTTGTCTGGTGCACGATTCCCATGATCCAGTAGTGTCTGGCGGTCGAACACACGGACACCGTTGTATCTGGTGTCCATATGCCGTGAAAGTCGGGCTATTTCGGGACAATAGCACCATTTTGGTCCGGGGAGGCCGCTGCGTGCTACTGCCGCACTGCCATCTTGGACAATAAACACATAGTAATTTTAGTTCAAATGAGTAAAAGTAAAATACTAATAGTCAGCAGATGGCAGATATCTAAGACTCACACTGAAACTAAAATACTTGATTCACTGACCTCTGGTGGCCAACTGTGCAGTAAGCTTTTCTGCCAACCTGCATATCGGCAGGTTTTGGGAGGTGGCAGGAAGTAGAATATGTAAAATTAAAACTGCATTTCTCCATCACTACATAGAAACATTAACAATGGGAAAGTGGAAATTACTTAAAGCTATGAAGTCAACTCTCTCAGCCATGAAAGCATAAAGGGTGTAGTGACAATAAACTGTCCATCTAGTTTAATATCCAAATAAAATTGATACACATAAGTGCTCAGATTAAACCATCACAACCACTGGTTCCAGATCAGCCCATTTTCCTCAGAATCCATTTCCTTATGCCTTTAATCTTTAAGTCTGAGGGGTAAGAGAAATTGACAGACTATATTTATGATTAATACAGAAAAGTCCCTTTTGCTGCATATTTGAGTTTCTTTCCAAAGAAATGAGAAGTTGAAGCTCTGTGAATCTTTTCATTCAGAAACACACATCATTAAAATGTTATACTATTTATTGATGCATTTTTTAAGGATAGTATTATTTTAATAATTCCCGCACTGTTACTGTAAACTTTTTGGCTTGCTCTATGGTGTAATGGTTAGCACGCTGGACTCTGAATCCAGTGATCCGAGTCCAACTCTCGGTGGAACCTGTGGTTACTTTGTCAAAGCCCAAGGGGCTGCTATGTTGCTCCACATGCTACAAAATAAAACATTTCAATACTCTGTATTATTAGGTACATGACAAATAGAATTTGAAATCATGCATATATACATTACTGTAGCAAGTCTTACATCCCTCTGTGTGAATACTACAATCTTTAGTTTAGCAGATCACAATGCCCGTCTGTAGAAGGACTTCTTCCAGGAGAATAATGTAGCTCTTTTGGACCATCCTGTGTGTTCCCCTGATCTAAATCCCTTTGAGAATGTTTGGGAATGGATGGCAAGGGAAGTTTACAAAAATGGACGGTAGTTCCATACCATAGATGCCCTTCGTGAAGTCATCTGCACCACAGATGACTTCCTCCTGGAAACAGCCGTATCAAGCAGGCCGAAACAAATGTTTGAAGTGATCAACAAGAATGGTGGGGCTACTCACTACTAAGTCCTTTTTTGACACTTTTAGTTCTGTTGTGAGGTTTTTTTGGCCTATGGTCTTAAACTTTTCATCAGCTGATGAACAGCCAGTTGGAGTTCAAATTCAAATTTCAATAAATTGCCTGCTCTCTGTTTTTTGTCTCTTGCCCTTGTTTCTTCTTTTGGCGTTTTGAAGCAGTACTTACGACATGGTTACAATCCACCAACACAAAATGTGAAGGCCAGGGACAGCTGGTTCTGTGTGGTTCCATGGTGTAATGGTTAGCACTCTGGACTCTGAATCCAGCGATCCGAGTTCAAATCTCGGTGGGACCTGTGGTTACTCTGTCAAAGCCCAAGGGGCTGCTGTGTTACTACAAAATAAAACATTTCAGTACTCTGTGTTATTAGGTAAGTGACAAATAAAGATGGAATTTCAAATTATACGTTACTGTAGCAAGTCTTCCATCCCATTGTGTGAAAACTACAATCATTAGTTGATTTGCAGCAAAATCTGGGTTTGTAATGCTTCTGAACAAAAAGTGTGAATTTGTTTAGTTAAAAACTTATGTGCTCATAATAAATATAAATATGAGGGTTTTCATTATCCACAATCAAGTTCCTTGGGGAAAAAACTAAAAAATTAAAAGCGTGTGCGTGTGTGAATTTAAAATTTCCTGGAGGACCCTAATGAAACCCCACTAGATTGCTGACCTTGCAACACCATAAAATGTGACCAATAAAATAAAAAGCCCCTCTTATTAGCTTACAGGTGCATTGTGATGGGGCTTGATTGAGATCGATTAAAGTCTGACTCGTTCACTTGTTTTCCGTGTGCCCTGGATGTTTTTCCTGAATTGCTTCTCCCAATTCTCCACACATCAAATGATTGACTGCTTGAATTCCTAACAATTTGAAATGTGGTGTTTTCTTACATCCACTTTGTTAATCATTAAAAAAACACATTTTACTCAACTTCCTGGAAAATAAATAATAAAAATTTAAATGTGTGTGTGAAATAAAAGTTTGCTGTAGGACCCTAACGAAACCCCCATCAGATTGTTACCCTTAGTCATCGCCCAATGCCGAACTCATATGTGGTTCCATGGTGTAATGGTTAGCACTCTGGACTTTGAATCCAGTGATCTGAGTTCAAATCTCGGTGGAACCTGTGGCTTCCTGGTCAAAGGCCAATTAGCTTACTGTCCGAAGTTTTAAAATAAAGGAGAAAGTTACAAATAAAATTTTAACTTAAAATCATACATATATACATTACTGTAGCAAGTCTTCCATCCCACTATGTGAAAACTACAATCTTTAGTTGATTTCTCTTATGAGAAAAAAATGAACCTGGATGGTCCTGATGGCTTCTAACGTTACTGGCGTGACAAGGAGTTCCAACTGGAGATGTTTTCTACACAGCTTAGTGGAGGAGGCTACGTCATGATTTGGGGAGCTTTTTCCTTCAATGGGAAAATGGAGCTTCAGGTTGGGCAGGGGCGTCAAACGGCGGCTGGCCATGTGAACATGTTGCAGCGGGCATCGCTCTTGACTTAGGGCCCTTGTCTATTCTGAAATGACTGGGTCTTTCAACAGGATAATGCTGCTGATCACAACGACCGTCTGTAGAAGGACTTCTTCCAGGAGAATAATGTAGCTCTTTTGGACCATCCTGTGTGTTCCCTTGATCTAAATCCCTTTGAGAATGTTTGGGAATGGATGGCAAGGGAAGTTTACAAAAATGGACGGTAGTTCCATACAATGGATGCCCTTCGTGAAGTCATCTGCACCACATGGAACAACTTTCCCACCAGCCTCCTGGAAACAGCCGCATCAAGCAGGCCGAAACAAATGTTTGAAGTGAACAATAAGAACGGTGGGGCTACTCACTACTAAGTCCTTTTTTGACACTTTTAGTTCTGTTGTGAGGTTTTTTTGGCCTATGGTCTTAAACTTTTCATCAGCTGATGAACAGCCTGTTTGAGTTTAAATTCAATTTTCAATAAATTGCCTGCTCTCTGTTTTTTGTCTCTTGCTCTTGTTTCTTCTTTTGGCATTTTGAAGCAGTACTTACGACATGGTAATGATCCACCAACGCGAAATGCGAATACTTGTAATGTTTCCCCTGGTCCTAAGATTTTACTGCACATGTTACAAAAAACTTTAAAACATTTCACTACTGTGAATTATTATGTATGAGACAAATAAAATTTGAATTTGAAATGCTACATTCATACAATACTGTTGCAAGTGTGTGGTTCCATGGAGTCTCAGTTACTTAAAGACATTCTGATGATTTGCAGCGATTGATCTGAAATTCCAGCAGAACTGTATACCAAGTATACCATACTTATTTAAGAAACTGGTCTTTACACAAAGATATTATAAACAACAAGGAGCCACTAGTCGAAAACCCTTTCATGGTATAAACTGGGTTATCAGCTAATAAATCACGTAGGCCCAATTTAAAAAAAAATGAATAATAATAATGCTATGCTTTTTCAATCTGTCTCAGTAAACTGCACGTCATTGTCTCTGGTAAGTCATAAGCCTGTGCCCTGAACTGTATGGACAACCAGGTTACAGCTTACCCTGTGGGGTTCCATGGTGTAATGGTTAGCACTCTGGACTCTGAATCCAGCGATCCGAGTTCAAATCTCGGTGGGACCTGTGGTTACTTTGTCAAAGCCCAAGGGGCTGCTGTGTTACTACAAAATAAAACGTTTCAGTACTCTGTATTATTAGATATGTGACAAATAAAAATTGAATTTCAAATCATACATATGTACATTAGTGTAGCAAGTCTTACATCCCTCTGTGTGAATACTATAATGTTTAGTTTAGCAAAATCTGGGTTTGTAATGCTTCTGAACAAAAAGTGTAAATTTGTTAAGTTAAAAACTCAGGTAATAAAAATTCATCTTCCAAGTTCAAGCTGCTCTTTTAAGATAAATCATGGCTGCATTCATTGACAAAATTATGTTGTAATAATTCCTAATTATGTTGGCTTGAAAAAGCTAATTATGTTGGCTTTCGAGTGACAAAATTATTTTGGCTTTCGAGCGACATGCACCAAACTGGGCATGGTCGTTCATTCTGGTCTGAAGTTTTATGCTATTACTTTTCCAGCTGGTCCAGCATCTTTCCGTGGGTTAACTCTGCATAGAGTTGTCCACACGTCAGCCGTGGTGAGACAGAGCACCTGGTCCTCTGAGGAAAGGATGGTCTTCCTCGCTGTCACGTCATTACGTGCCTCAAACCGAGCGTAGAAGCTGTTCAGCACATCTGGAAGGGAGGCATCACTGTCACAGGCAGGTGGAGCAGGCCTGTAGTTGGTGATAGACTGGATGCCTTGCCACATGCACCGAGTGTTGTCGCTGCTCTGGAAGTGGCCGTGGATTCTCTGGGAGTGTGCACGCTTTGCCTCTCTAATAGCTCGAGACAGTCTAGCCCGCGCTGTTCTTAGGGCGTCCTTGTCTCCAGCTCTGAAAGCAGAGTCTCTGGATCTTAGCAGCGCACACACCTTTGCGGTCATCCATGGCTTCTGGTTGGAGCATATGGTGATGGACTTGGAGACGGTCACATCATCGATGCACTTCCCGATGTAGCCGGTCACTGATGCCGTGTACTCCTCCAAGTCAATAGAGTCGCCGTTTGTTGCAGCCTCCCTAAACATGTCCCAGTCAGTGCACTCAAAACAGTCCTGAAGAGCAGAGATGGCTCCTGCTGGCCAGGTTTTAACCTGTTTCTGAGCTGGTTTAGAGCGTCTGACGAGTGGTCTGTATGCTGGAATCAACATAACAGAGATGTGGTCTGAGTAGCCAAGGTGGGGGCAGGGCTCTGCACGATACGCGCCGGGAATGTTTGTGTAAACAAGATCCAGCGTGTTCGCCCCTCTCATAGCAAAGTCCACATGTTGATGGAATTTAGGGAGCACTGTTCTGAGAGTTGCATGATTGAAATCTCCGGCGATAATAATCAGTCCGTCGGGGACAGCATTCTGCAGCTCGCTAATAGTTCCGTACAGCTCACACAGAGCCTCCTCAGCATTAGCACTGGGTGGAATGAAAGTGGTAGTGAATTCCCGGGGTAAATCAAAAGGTCTGCATCTAACAGTCACAAACTCCACTAGCGATGAGCAGTAGTTAGACACAAGCACAGAGTCCTTACACCATTCCGTGTTGATGTAAACACACCCACCACCACCGCGAGTCTTACCGCACAGAGCTGCATTCCTGTCGGCACGAAACACGGTTAGCCCGGCTAGCTGAATGGCGGCGTCCGGAACTCTGTCGCTGAGCCACGTCTCCATAAAAACAAAGACACAGCAGTCTCTGTACTCACGCCGTGTAGTTCGCTGGAGTCGGATGTAGTCCAGTTTATTGTCCAGTGAGCAGACGTTGGACAAAATGATGGAGGGGAGTGCCGGCCGGCTAGGGTTTGTTTTTAGCCTAGCACGGACACCCGCCCTATTTCCGCACTTCCGCTTTCTCGCGCACCGCTTCCGTCGACTCTTCTCCTGGCCACGAGCATCAAGCGACACCGAGGGCTCGGGGCCTGGTCTCCGCAGCAAGCCGAGATCATGAAACTTTTCCCGTAGGTCATCGTGCACGTTGTCTGGTGCACGATTCCCATGATCCAGTAGTGTCTGGCGGTCGAACACACGGACACCGTTGTATCTGGTGTCCATATGCCGTGAAAGTCGGGCTATTTCGGGACAATAGCACCATTTTGGTCCGGGGAGGCCGCTGCGTGCTACTGCCGCACTGCCATCTTGGACAATAAACACATAGTAATTTTAGTTCAAATGAGTAAATGTAAAATACTAATAGTCAGCAGATGGCAGATATCTAAGACTCACACTGAAACTAAAATACTTGATTCACTGACCTCTGGTGGCCAACTGTGCAGTAAGCTTTTCTGCCAACCTGCATATCGGCAGGTTTTGGGAGGTGGCAGGAAGTAGAATATGTCAAATTAAAACTGCATTTCTCCATCACTACATAGAAACATTAACAATGGGAAAGTGGAAATTACTTAAAGCTATGAAGTCAACTCTCTCAGCCATGAAAGCATAAAGGGTGTAGTGACAATAAACTGTCCATCTAGTTTAATATCCAAATAAAATTGATACACATAAGTGCTCAGATTAAACCATCACAACCACTGGTTCCAGATCAGCCCATTTTCCTCAGATTCCATTTCCTTATGCCTTTAATCTTTAAGTCTGAGGGGTAAGAGAAATTGACAGACTATATTTATGATTAATACAGAAAAGTCCCTTTTGCTGCATATTTGAGTTTCTTTCCAAAGAAATGAGAAGTTGAAGCTCTGTGAATCTTTTCATTCAGAAACACACATCATTAAAATGTTATACTATTTATTGATGCATTTTTTAAGGATAGTATTATTTTAATAATTCCCGCACTGTTACTGTAAACTTTTTGGCTTGCTCTATGGTGTAATGGTTAGCACGCTGGACTCTGAATCCAGTGATCCGAGTCCAACTCTCGGTGGAACCTGTGGTTACTTTGTCAAAGCCCAAGGGGCTGCTATGTTGCTCCACATGCTACAAAATAAAACATTTCAATACTCTGTATTATTAGGTACATGACAAATAGAATTTGAAATCATGCATATATACATTACTGTAGCAAGTCTTACATCCCTCTGTGTGAATACTACAATCTTTAGTTTAGCAGATCACAATGCCCGTCTGTAGAAGGACTTCTTCCAGGAGAATAATGTAGCTCTTTTGGACCATCCTGTGTGTTCCCCTGATCTAAATCCCTTTGAGAATGTTTGGGAATGGATGGCAAGGGAAGTTTACAAAAATGGACGGTAGTTCCATACCATAGATGCCCTTCGTGAAGTCATCTGCACCACAGATGACTTCCTCCTGGAAACAGCCGTATCAAGCAGGCCGAAACAAATGTTTGAAGTGATCAACAAGAATGGTGGGGCTACTCACTACTAAGTCCTTTTTTGACACTTTTAGTTCTGTTGTGAGGTTTTTTTGGCCTATGGTCTTAAACTTTTCATCAGCTGATGAACAGCCAGTTGGAGTTCAAATTCAAATTTCAATAAATTGCCTGCTCTCTGTTTTTTGTCTCTTGCCCTTGTTTCTTCTTTTGGCATTTTGAAGCAGTACTTACGACATGGTTACAATCCACCAACACAAAATGTGAATACTTGTAATGTTTCCCCTGGTCCTAAGATTTTACTGTACATGTTACAAAAAACTTTAAAACATTTCACTACTGTGAATTATTATGTATGAGAAATAAAATTTGAATTTGAAATCCTACATTCATACAATACTGTTGCAAGTGTGTGGTTCCATGGAGTCTCAGTTACGTAAAGACATTCTGATGATTTGCAGCGATTGATCTGAAATTCCAGCAGAATTGTATACCAAGTATACCATACTTATTTGATATACTGGTCTTTACACAAAGATATTATAAACAACAAGGAGCCACTAGTCGAAAACCCTTTCATTGTATAAGCGGGGTTATCAGCTAATAAATCACATAGGCCCAATTTAAAATAATAATAATAATAATAATAATAATGCTATGCTTTTTCAATCTGTCTCAGTAAAGTGTACTTCATTGTCTCTGCTAAGTCATAAGCCTGTGCCCTGAACTGTATGGACAGCCAGGGACAGTTGATTCTGTGTGGTTCCATGGTGTAATGGTTAGCACTCTGGACTCTGAATCCAGCGATCCGAGTTCAAATCTCGGTGGGACCTGTGGTTACTCTGTCAAAGCCCAAGGGGCTGCTGTGTTACTACAAAATAAAACATTTCAGTACTCTGTGTTATTAGGTAAGTGACAAATAAAGATGGAATTTCAAATTATACGTTACTGTAGCAAGTCTTCCATCCCATTGTGTGAAAACTACAATCATTAGTTGATTTGCAGCAAAATCTGGGTTTGTAATGCTTCTGAACAAAAAGTGTGAATTTGTTTAGTTAAAAACTCATGTGCTCATAATAAATATAAATATGAGGGTTTTCATTATCCACAATCAAGTTCCTTGGGGAAAAAACTAAAAAATTAAAAGCGTGTGCGTGTGTGAATTTAAAATTTCCTGGAGGACCCTAATGAAACCCCACTAGATTGCTGACCTTGCAACACCATAAAATGTGACCAATAAAATAAAAAGCCCCTCTTATTAGCTTACAGGTGCATTGTGATGGGGCTTGATTGAGATCGATTAAAGTCTGACTCGTTCACTTGTTTTCCGTGTGCCCTGGATGTTTTTCCTGAATTGCTTCTCCCAATTCTCCACACATCAAATGATTGACTGCTTGAATTCCTAACAATTTGAAATGTGGTGTTTTCTTACATCCACTTTGTTAATCATTAAAAAAACACTTTTTACTCAACTTCCTGGAAAATAAATAATAAAAATTTAAATGTGTGTGTGAAATAAAAGTTTGCTGTAGGACCCTAACGAAACCCCCATCAGATTGTTACCCTTAGTCATCGCCCAATGCCGAACTCATATGTGGTTCCATGGTGTAATGGTTAGCACTCTGGACTTTGAATCCAGTGATCTGAGTTCAAATCTCGGTGGAACCTGTGGCTTCCTGGTCAAAGGCCAATTAGCTTACTGTCCGAAGTTTTAAAATAAAGGAGAAAGTTACAAATAAAATTTTAACTTAAAATCATACATATATACATTACTGTAGCAAGTCTTCCATCCCACTATGTGAAAACTACAATCTTTAGTTGATTTCTCTTATGAGAAAAAAATGAACCTGGATGGTCCTGATGGCTTCTAACGTTACTGGCGTGACAAGGAGTTCCAACTGGAGATGTTTTCTACACAGCTTAGTGGAGGAGGCTACGTCATGATTTGGGGAGCTTTTTCCTTCAATGGGAAAATGGAGCTTCAGGTTGGGCAGGGGCGTCAAACGGCGGCTGGCCATGTGAACATGTTGCAGCGGGCATCGCTCTTGACTTAGGGCCCTTGTCTATTCTGAAATGACTGGGTCTTTCAACAGGATAATGCTGCTGATCACAACGACCGTCTGTAGAAGGACTTCTTCCAGGAGAATAATGTAGCTCTTTTGGACCATCCTGTGTGTTCCCTTGATCTAAATCCCTTTGAGAATGTTTGGGAATGGATGGCAAGGGAAGTTTACAAAAATGGACGGTAGTTCCATACAATGGATGCCCTTCGTGAAGTCATCTGCACCACATGGAACAACTTTCCCACCAGCCTCCTGGAAACAGCCGCATCAAGCAGGCCGAAACAAATGTTTGAAGTGAACAATAAGAACGGTGGGGCTACTCACTACTAAGTCCTTTTTTGACACTTTTAGTTCTGTTGTGAGGTTTTTTTGGCCTATGGTCTTAAACTTTTCATCAGCTGATGAACAGCCTGTTTGAGTTTAAATTCAATTTTCAATAAATTGCCTGCTCTCTGTTTTTTGTCTCTTGCTCTTGTTTCTTCTTTTGGCATTTTGAAGCAGTACTTACGACATGGTAATGATCCACCAACGCGAAATGCGAATACTTGTAATGTTTCCCCTGGTCCTAAGATTTTACTGCACATGTTACAAAAAACTTTAAAACATTTCACTACTGTGAATTATTATGTATGAGACAAATAAAATTTGAATTTGAAATGCTACATTCATACAATACTGTTGCAAGTGTGTGGTTCCATGGAGTCTCAGTTACTTAAAGACATTCTGATGATTTGCAGCGATTGATCTGAAATTCCAGCAGAATTGTATACCAAGTATACCATACTTATTTAAGAAACTGGTCTTTACACAAAGATATTATAAACAACAAGGAGCCACTAGTCGAAAACCCTTTCATGGTATAAACTGGGTTATCAGCTAATAAATCACGTAGGCCCAATTTAAAAAAAAAATGAATAATAATAATGCTATGCTTTTTCAATCTGTCTCAGTAAACTGCACGTCATTGTCTCTGGTAAGTCATAAGCCTGTGCCCTGAACTGTATGGACAACCAGGTTACAGCTTACCCTGTGGGGTTCCATGGTGTAATGGTTAGCACTCTGGACTCTGAATCCAGCGATCCGAGTTCAAATCTCGGTGGGACCTGTGGTTACTTTGTCAAAGCCCAAGGGGCTGCTGTGTTACTACAAAATAAAACGTTTCAGTACTCTGTATTATTAGATATGTGACAAATAAAAATTGAATTTCAAATCATACATATGTACATTAGTGTAGCAAGTCTTACATCCCTCTGTGTGAATACTATAATGTTTAGTTTAGCAAAATCTGGGTTTGTAATGCTTCTGAACAAAAAGTGTAAATTTGTTAAGTTAAAAACTCAGGTAATAAAAATTCATCTTCCAAGTTCAAGCTGCTCTTTTAAGATAAATCATGGCTGCATTCATTGACAAAATTATGTTGTAATAATTCCTAATTATGTTGGCTTGAAAAAGCTAATTATGTTGGCTTTCGAGTGACAAAATTATTTTGGCTTTCGAGCGACATGCACCAAACTGGGCATGGTCGTTCATTCTGGTCTGAAGTTTTATGCTATTACTTTTCCAGCTGGTCCAGCATCTTTCCGTGGGTTAACTCTGCATAGAGTTGTCCACACGTCAGCCGTGGTGAGACAGAGCACCTGGTCCTCTGAGGAAAGGATGGTCTTCCTCGCTGTCACGTCATTACGTGCCTCAAACCGAGCGTAGAAGCTGTTCAGCACATCTGGAAGGGAGGCATCACTGTCACAGGCAGGTGGAGCAGGCCTGTAGTTGGTGATAGACTGGATGCCTTGCCACATGCACCGAGTGTTGTCGCTGCTCTGGAAGTGGCCGTGGATTCTCTGGGAGTGTGCACGCTTTGCCTCTCTAATAGCTCGAGACAGTCTAGCCCGCGCTGTTCTTAGGGCGTCCTTGTCTCCAGCTCTGAAAGCAGAGTCTCTGGATCTTAGCAGCGCACACACCTTTGCGGTCATCCATGGCTTCTGGTTGGAGCATATGGTGATGGACTTGGAGACGGTCACATCATCGATGCACTTCCCGATGTAGCCGGTCACTGATGCCGTGTACTCCTCCAAGTCAATAGAGTCGCCGTTTGTTGCAGCCTCCTTAAACATGTCCCAGTCAGTGCACTCAAAACAGTCCTGAAGAGCAGAGATGGCTCCTGCTGGCCAGGTTTTAACCTGTTTCTGAGCTGGTTTAGAGCGTCTGACGAGTGGTCTGTATGCTGGAATCAACATAACAGAGATGTGGTCTGAGTAGCCAAGGTGGGGGCAGGGCTCTGCACGATACGCGCCGGGAATGTTTGTGTAAACAAGATCCAGCGTGTTCGCCCCTCTCATAGCAAAGTCCACATGTTGATGGAATTTAGGGAGCACTGTTCTGAGAGTTGCATGATTGAAATCTCCGGCGATAATAATCAGTCCGTCGGGGACAGCATTCTGCAGCTCGCTAATAGTTCCGTACAGCTCACACAGAGCCTCCTCAGCATTAGCACTGGGTGGAATGAAAGTGGTAGTGAATTCCCGGGGTAAATCAAAAGGTCTGCATCTAACAGTCACAAACTCCACTAGCGATGAGCAGTAGTTAGACACAAGCACAGAGTCCTTACACCATTCCGTGTTGATGTAAACACACCCACCACCACCGCGAGTCTTACCGCACAGAGCTGCATTCCTGTCGGCACGAAACACGGTTAGCCCGGCTAGCTGAATGGCGGCGTCCGGAACTCTGTCGCTGAGCCACGTCTCCATAAAAACAAAGACACAGCAGTCTCTGTACTCACGCCGTGTAGTTCGCTGGAGTCGGATGTAGTCCAGTTTATTGTCCAGTGAGCAGACGTTGGACAAAATGATGGAGGGGAGTGCCGGCCGGCTAGGGTTTGTTTTTAGCCTTTTTTAAGGATACTGTGGTTACTTTGTCAAAGCCCAAGGGGCTGCTATGTTGCTCCACATGCTACAAAATAAAACATTTCAATACTCTGTATTATTAGCTACATGACAAATAGAATTTGAAATCATGCATATATACATTACTGTAGCAAGTCTTACATCCCTCTGTGTGAATACTACAATCTTTAGTTTAGCAGATCACAATGCCCGTCTGTAGAAGGACTTCTTCCAGGAGAATAATGTAGCTCTTTTGGACCATCCTGTGTGTTCCCCTGATCTAAATCCCTTTGAGAATGTTTGGGAATGGATGGCAAGGGAAGTTTACAAAAATGGACGGTAGTTCCATACCATAGATGCCCTTCGTGAAGTCATCTGCACCACAGATGACTTCCTCCTGGAAACAGCCGTATCAAGCAGGCCGAAACAAATGTTTGAAGTGATCAACAAGAATGGTGGGGCTACTCACTACTAAGTCCTTTTTTGACACTTTTAGTTCTGTTGTGAGGTTTTTTTGGCCTATGGTCTTAAACTTTTCATCAGCTGATGAACAGCCAGTTGGAGTTCAAATTCAAATTTCAATAAATTGCCTGCTCTCTGTTTTTTGTCTCTTGCCCTTGTTTCTTCTTTTGGCGTTTTGAAGCAGTACTTACGACATGGTTACAATCCACCAACACAAAATGTGAATACTTGTAATGTTTCCCCTGGTCCTAAGATTTTACTGTACATGTTACAAAAAACTTTAAAACATTTCACTACTGTGAATTATTATGTATGAGAAATAAAATTTGAATTTGAAATCCTACATTCATACAATACTGTTGCAAGTGTGTGGTTCCATGGAGTCTCAGTTACGTAAAGACATTCTGATGATTTGCAGCGATTGATCTGAAATTCCAGCAGAATTGTATACCAAGTATACCATACTTATTTGATATACTGGTCTTTACACAAAGATATTATAAACAACAAGGAGCCACTAGTCGAAAACCCTTTCATTGTATAAGCGGGGTTATCAGCTAATAAATCACATAGGCCCAATTTAAAATAATAATAATAATAATAATAATGCTATGCTTTTTCAATCTGTCTCAGTAAAGTGTACTTCATTGTCTCTGCTAAGTCATAAGCCTGTGCCCTGAACTGTATGGACAGCCAGGGACAGCTGGTTCTGTGTGGTTCCATGGTGTAATGGTTAGCACTCTGGACTCTGAATCCAGCGATCCGAGTTCAAATCTCGGTGGGACCTGTGGTTACTCTGTCAAAGCCCAAGGGGCTGCTGTGTTACTACAAAATAAAACATTTCAGTACTCTGTGTTATTAGGTAAGTGACAAATAAAGATGGAATTTCAAATTATACGTTACTGTAGCAAGTCTTCCATCCCATTGTGTGAAAACTACAATCATTAGTTGATTTGCAGCAAAATCTGGGTTTGTAATGCTTCTGAACAAAAAGTGTGAATTTGTTTAGTTAAAAACTCATGTGCTCATAATAAATATAAATATGAGGGTTTTCATTATCCACAATCAAGTTCCTTGGGGAAAAAACTAAAAAATTAAAAGCGTGTGCGTGTGTGAATTTAAAATTTCCTGGAGGACCCTAATGAAACCCCACTAGATTGCTGACCTTGCAACACCATAAAATGTGACCAATAAAATAAAAAGCCCCTCTTATTAGCTTACAGGTGCATTGTGATGGGGCTTGATTGAGATCGATTAAAGTCTGACTCGTTCACTTGTTTTCCGTGTGCCCTGGATGTTTTTCCTGAATTGCTTCTCCCAATTCTCCACACATCAAATGATTGACTGCTTGAATTCCTAACAATTTGAAATGTGGTGTTTTCTTACATCCACTTTGTTAATCATTAAAAAAACACTTTTTACTCAACTTCCTGGAAAATAAATAATAAAAATTTAAATGTGTGTGTGAAATAAAAGTTTGCTGTAGGACCCTAACGAAACCCCCATCAGATTGTTACCCTTAGTCATCGCCCAATGCCGAACTCATATGTGGTTCCATGGTGTAATGGTTAGCACTCTGGACTTTGAATCCAGTGATCTGAGTTCAAATCTCGGTGGAACCTGTGGCTTCCTGGTCAAAGGCCAATTAGCTTACTGTCCGAAGTTTTAAAATAAAGGAGAAAGTTACAAATAAAATTTTAACTTAAAATCATACATATATACATTACTGTAGCAAGTCTTCCATCCCACTATGTGAAAACTACAATCTTTAGTTGATTTCTCTTATGAGAAAAAAATGAACCTGGATGGTCCTGATGGCTTCTAACGTTACTGGCGTGACAAGGAGTTCCAACTGGAGATGTTTTCTACACAGCTTAGTGGAGGAGGCTACGTCATGATTTGGGGAGCTTTTTCCTTCAATGGGAAAATGGAGCTTCAGGTTGGGCAGGGGCGTCAAACGGCGGCTGGCCATGTGAACATGTTGCAGCGGGCATCGCTCTTGACTTAGGGCCCTTGTCTATTCTGAAATGACTGGGTCTTTCAACAGGATAATGCTGCTGATCACAACGACCGTCTGTAGAAGGACTTCTTCCAGGAGAATAATGTAGCTCTTTTGGACCATCCTGTGTGTTCCCTTGATCTAAATCCCTTTGAGAATGTTTGGGAATGGATGGCAAGGGAAGTTTACAAAAATGGACGGTAGTTCCATACAATGGATGCCCTTCGTGAAGTCATCTGCACCACATGGAACAACTTTCCCACAAAGCCTCCTGGAAACAGCCGCATCAAGCAGGCCGAAACAAATGTTTGAAGTGAACAATAAGAACGGTGGGGCTACTCACTACTAAGTCCTTTTTTGACACTTTTAGTTCTGTTGTGAGGTTTTTTTGGCCTATGGTCTTAAACTTTTCATCAGCTGATGAACAGCCTGTTTGAGTTTAAATTCAATTTTCAATAAATTGCCTGCTCTCTGTTTTTTGTCTCTTGCTCTTGTTTCTTCTTTTGGCATTTTGAAGCAGTACTTACGACATGGTAATGATCCACCAACGCGAAATGCGAATACTTGTAATGTTTCCCTGGTCCTAAGATTTTACTGCACATGTTACAAAAAACTTTAAAACATTTCACTACTGTGAATTATTATGTATGAGACAAATAAAATTTGAATTTGAAATGCTACATTCATACAATACTGTTGCAAGTGTGTGGTTCCATGGAGTCTCAGTTACTTAAAGACATTCTGATGATTTGCAGCGATTGATCTGAAATTCCAGCAGAACTGTATACCAAGTATACCATACTTATTTAAGAAACTGGTCTTTACACAAAGATATTATAAACAACAAGGAGCCACTAGTCGAAAACCCTTTCATGGTATAAACTGGGTTATCAGCTAATAAATCACGTAGGCCCAATTTAAAAAAAAATGAATAATAATAATGCTATGCTTTTTCAATCTGTCTCAGTAAACTGCACGTCATTGTCTCTGGTAAGTCATAAGCCTGTGCCCTGAACTGTATGGACAACCAGGTTACAGCTTACCCTGTGTGGTTCCATGGTGTAATGGTTAGCACTCTGGACTCTGAATCCAGCGATCCGAGTTCAAATCTCGGTGGGACCTGTGGTTACTTTGTCAAAGCCCAAGGGGCTGCTGTGTTACTACAAAATAAAACGTTTCAGTACTCTGTATTATTAGATATGTGACAAATAAAAATTGAATTTCAAATCATACATATGTACATTAGTGTAGCAAGTCTTACATCCCTCTGTGTGAATACTATAATGTTTAGTTTAGCAAAATCTGGGTTTGTAATGCTTCTGAACAAAAAGTGTAAATTTGTTAAGTTAAAAACTCAGGTAATAAAAATTCATCTTCCAAGTTCAAGCTGCTCTTTTAAGATAAATCATGGCTGCATTCATTGACAAAATTATGTTGTAATAATTCCTAATTATGTTGGCTTGAAAAAGCTAATTATGTTGGCTTTCGAGTGACAAAATTATTTTGGCTTTCGAGCGACATGCACCAAACTGGGCATGGTCGTTCATTCTGGTCTGAAGTTTTATGCTATTACTTTTCCAGCTGGTCCAGCATCTTTCCGTGGGTTAACTCTGCATAGAGTTGTCCACACGTCAGCCGTGGTGAGACAGAGCACCTGGTCCTCTGAGGAAAGGATGGTCTTCCTCGCTGTCACGTCATTACGTGCCTCAAACCGAGCGTAGAAGCTGTTCAGCACATCTGGAAGGGAGGCATCACTGTCACAGGCAGGTGGAGCAGGCCTGTAGTTGGTGATAGACTGGATGCCTTGCCACATGCACCGAGTGTTGTCGCTGCTCTGGAAGTGGCCGTGGATTCTCTGGGAGTGTGCACGCTTTGCCTCTCTAATAGCTCGAGACAGTCTAGCCCGCGCTGTTCTTAGGGCGTCCTTGTCTCCAGCTCTGAAAGCAGAGTCTCTGGATCTTAGCAGCGCACACACCTTTGCGGTCATCCATGGCTTCTGGTTGGAGCATATGGTGATGGACTTGGAGACGGTCACATCATCGATGCACTTCCCGATGTAGCCGGTCACTGATGCCGTGTACTCCTCCAAGTCAATAGAGTCGCCGTTTGTTGCAGCCTCCCTAAACATGTCCCAGTCAGTGCACTCAAAACAGTCCTGAAGAGCAGAGATGGCTCCTGCTGGCCAGGTTTTAACCTGTTTCTGAGCTGGTTTAGAGCGTCTGACGAGTGGTCTGTATGCTGGAATCAACATAACAGAGATGTGGTCTGAGTAGCCAAGGTGGGGGCAGGGCTCTGCACGATACGCGCCGGGAATGTTTGTGTAAACAAGATCCAGCGTGTTCGCCCCTCTCATAGCAAAGTCCACATGTTGATGGAATTTAGGGAGCACTGTTCTGAGAGTTGCATGATTGAAATCTCCGGCGATAATAATCAGTCCGTCGGGGACAGCATTCTGCAGCTCGCTAATAGTTCCGTACAGCTAACACAGAGCCTCCTCAGCATTAGCACTGGGTGGAATGAAAGTGGTAGTGAATTCCCGGGGTAAATCAAAAGGTCTGCATCTAACAGTCACAAACTCCACTAGCGATGAGCAGTAGTTAGACACAAGCACAGAGTCCTTACACCATTCCGTGTTGATGTAAACACACCCACCACCACCGCGAGTCTTACCGCACAGAGCTGCATTCCTGTCGGCACGAAACACGGTTAGCCCGGCTAGCTGAATGGCGGCGTCCGGAACTCTGTCGCTGAGCCACGTCTCCATAAAAACAAAGACACAGCAGTCTCTGTACTCACGCCGTGTAGTTCGCTGGAGTCGGATGTAGTCCAGTTTATTGTCCAGTGAGCAGACGTTGGACAAAATGATGGAGGGGAGTGCCGGCCGGCTAGGGTTTGTTTTTAGCCTAGCACGGACACCCGCCCTATTTCCGCACTTCCGCTTTCTCGCGACCGCTTCCGTCGACTCTTCTCCTGGCCACGAGCATCGTTTACACCGAGGGCTCGGGGCCTGGTCTCCGCAGCAAGCCGAGATCATGAAACTTTTTCCCGTAGGTCATCGTGCACGTTGTCTGGTGCACGATTCCCATGATCCAGTAGTGTCTGGCGGTCGAACACACGGACACCGTTGTATCTGGTGTCCATATGCCGTGAAAGTCGGGCTATTTCGGGACAATAGCACCATTTTGGTCCGGGAGGCCGCTGCGTGCTACTGCCGCACTGCCATCTTGGACAATAAACACATAGTAATTTTAGTTCAAATGAGTAAATGTAAAATACTAATAGTCAGCAGATGGCAGATATCTAAGACTCACACTGAAACTAAAATACTTGATTCACTGACCTCTGGTGGCCAACTGTGCAGTAAGCTTTTGTGCCAACCTGCATATCGGCAGGTTTTGGGAGGTGGCAGGAAGTAGAATATGTAAAATTAAAACTGCATTTCTCCATCACTACATAGAAACATTAACAATGGGAAAGTGGAAATTACTTAAAGCTATGAAGTCAACTCTCTCAGCCATGAAAGCATAAAGGGTGTAGTGACAATAAACTGTCCATCTAGTTTAATATCCAAATAAAATTGATACACATAAGTGCTCAGATTAAACCATCACAACCACTGGTTCCAGATCAGCCCATTTTCCTCAGATTCCATTTCCTTATGCCTTTAATCTTTAAGTCTGAGGGGTAAGAGAAATTGACAGACTATATTTATGATTAATACAGAAAAGTCCCTTTTGCTGCATATTTGAGTTTCTTTCCAAAGAAATGAGAAGTTGAAGCTCTGTGAATCTTTTCATTCAGAAACACACATCATTAAAATGTTATACTATTTATTGATGCATTTTTTAAGGATAGTATTATTTTAATAATTCCCGCACTGTTACTGTAAACTTTTTGGCTTGCTCTATGGTGTAATGGTTAGCACGCTGGACTCTGAATCCAGTGATCCGAGTCCAACTCTCGGTGGAACCTGTGGTTACTTTGTCAAAGCCCAAGGGGCTGCTATGTTGCTCCACATGCTACAAAATAAAACATTTCAATACTCTGTATTATTAGGTACATGACAAATAGAATTTGAAATCATGCATATATACATTACTGTAGCAAGTCTTACATCCCTCTGTGTGAATACTACAATCTTTAGTTTAGCAGATCACAATGCCCGTCTGTAGAAGGACTTCTTCCAGGAGAATAATGTAGCTCTTTTGGACCATCCTGTGTGTTCCCCTGATCTAAATCCCTTTGAGAATGTTTGGGAATGGATGGCAAGGGAAGTTTACAAAAATGGACGGTAGTTCCATACCATAGATGCCCTTCGTGAAGTCATCTGCACCACAGATGACTTCCTCCTGGAAACAGCCGTATCAAGCAGGCCGAAACAAATGTTTGAAGTGATCAACAAGAATGGTGGGGCTACTCACTACTAAGTCCTTTTGACACTTTTAGTTCTGTTGTGAGGTTTTTGGCCTATGGTCTTAAACTTTTCATCAGCTGATGAACAGCCAGTTGGAGTTCAAATTCAAATTTCAATAAATTGCCTGCTCTCTGTTTTTTGTCTCTTGCCCTTGTTTCTTCTTTTGGCATTTTGAAGCAGTACTTACGACATGGTTACAATCCACCAACACAAAATGTGAATACTTGTAATGTTTCCCCTGGTCCTAAGATTTTACTGTACATGTTACAAAAAACTTTAAAACATTTCACTACTGTGAATTATTATGTATGAGAAATAAAATTTGAATTTGAAATCCTACATTCATACAATACTGTTGCAAGTGTGTGGTTCCATGGAGTCTCAGTTACGTAAAGACATTCTGATGATTTGCAGCGATTGATCTGAAATTCCAGCAGAATTGTATACCAAGTATACCATACTTATTTGATATACTGGTCTTTACACAAAGATATTATAAACAACAAGGAGCCACTAGTCGAAAACCCTTTCATTGTATAAGCGGGGTTATCAGCTAATAAATCACATAGGCCCAATTTAAAATAATAATAATAATAATAATAATAATGCTATGCTTTTTCAATCTGTCTCAGTAAAGTGTACTTCATTGTCTCTGCTAAGTCATAAGCCTGTGCCCTGAACTGTATGGACAGCCAGGGACAGCTGGTTCTGTGTGGTTCCATGGTGTAATGGTTAGCACTCTGGACTCTGAATCCAGCGATCCGAGTTCAAATCTCGGTGGGACCTGTGGTTACTCTGTCAAAGCCCAAGGGGCTGCTGTGTTACTACAAAATAAAACATTTCAGTACTCTGTGTTATTAGGTAAGTGACAAATAAAGATGGAATTTCAAATTATACGTTACTGTAGCAAGTCTTCCATCCCATTGTGTGAAAACTACAATCATTAGTTGATTTGCAGCAAAATCTGGGTTTGTAATGCTTCTGAACAAAAAGTGTGAATTTGTTTAGTTAAAAACTCATGTGCTCATAATAAATATAAATATGAGGGTTTTCATTATCCACAATCAAGTTCCTTGGGGAAAAAACTAAAAAATTAAAAGCGTGTGCGTGTGTGAATTTAAAATTTCCTGGAGGACCCTAATGAAACCCCACTAGATTGCTGACCTTGCAACACCATAAAATGTGACCAATAAAATAAAAAGCCCCTCTTATTAGCTTACAGGTGCATTGTGATGGGGCTTGATTGAGATCGATTAAAGTCTGACTCGTTCACTTGTTTTCCGTGTGCCCTGGATGTTTTTCCTGAATTGCTTCTCCCAATTCTCCACACATCAAATGATTGACTGCTTGAATTCCTAACAATTTGAAATGTGGTGTTTTCTTACATCCACTTTGTTAATCATTAAAAAAACACTTTTTACTCAACTTCCTGGAAAATAAATAATAAAAATTTAAATGTGTGTGTGAAATAAAAGTTTGCTGTAGGACCCTAACGAAACCCCCATCAGATTGTTACCCTTAGTCATCGCCCAATGCCGAACTCATATGTGGTTCCATGGTGTAATGGTTAGCACTCTGGACTTTGAATCCAGTGATCTGAGTTCAAATCTCGGTGGAACCTGTGGCTTCCTGGTCAAAGGCCAATTAGCTTACTGTCCGAAGTGTTAAAATAAAGGAGAAAGTTACAAATAAAATTTTAACTTAAAATCATACATATATACATTACTGTAGCAAGTCTTCCATCCCACTATGTGAAAACTACAATCTTTAGTTGATTTCTCTTATGAGAAAAAAATGAACCTGGATGGTCCTGATGGCTTCTAACGTTACTGGCGTGACAAGGAGTTCCAACTGGAGATGTTTTCTACACAGCTTAGTGGAGGAGGCTACGTCATGATTTGGGGAGCTTTTTCCTTCAATGGGAAAATGGAGCTTCAGGTTGGGCAGGGGCATCAAACGGCGGCTGGCCATGTGAACATGTTGCAGCGGGCATCGCTCTTGACTTAGGGCCCTTGTCTATTCTGAAATGACTGGGTCTTTCAACAGGATAATGCTGCTGATCACAACGACCGTCTGTAGAAGGACTTCTTCCAGGAGAATAATGTAGCTCTTTTGGACCATCCTGTGTGTTCCCTTGATCTAAATCCCTTTGAGAATGTTTGGGAATGGATGGCAAGGGAAGTTTACAAAAATGGACGGTAGTTCCATACAATGGATGCCCTTCGTGAAGTCATCTGCACCACATGGAACAACTTTCCCACCAGCCTCCTGGAAACAGCCGCATCAAGCAGGCCGAAACAAATGTTTGAAGTGAACAATAAGAACGGTGGGGCTACTCACTACTAAGTCCTTTTTTGACACTTTTAGTTCTGTTGTGAGGTTTTTTTGGCCTATGGTCTTAAACTTTTCATCAGCTGATGAACAGCCTGTTTGAGTTTAAATTCAATTTTCAATAAATTGCCTGCTCTCTGTTTTTTGTCTCTTGCTCTTGTTTCTTCTTTTGGCATTTTGAAGCAGTACTTACGACATGGTAATGATCCACCAACGCGAAATGCGAATACTTGTAATGTTTCCCCTGGTCCTAAGATTTTACTGCACATGTTACAAAAAACTTTAAAACATTTCACTACTGTGAATTATTATGTATGAGACAAATAAAATTTGAATTTGAAATGCTACATTCATACAATACTGTTGCAAGTGTGTGGTTCCATGGAGTCTCAGTTACTTAAAGACATTCTGATGATTTGCAGCGATTGATCTGAAATTCCAGCAGAATTGTATACCAAGTATACCATACTTATTTAAGAAACTGGTCTTTACACAAAGATATTATAAACAACAAGGAGCCACTAGTCGAAAACCCTTTCATGGTATAAACTGGGTTATCAGCTAATAAATCACGTAGGCCCAATTTAAAAAAAAATGAATAATAATAATGCTATGCTTTTTCAATCTGTCTCAGTAAACTGCACGTCATTGTCTCTGGTAAGTCATAAGCCTGTGCCCTGAACTGTATGGACAACCAGGTTACAGCTTACCCTGTGGGGTTCCATGGTGTAATGGTTAGCACTCTGGACTCTGAATCCAGCGATCCGAGTTCAAATCTCGGTGGGACCTGTGGTTACTTTGTCAAAGCCCAAGGGGCTGCTGTGTTACTACAAAATAAAAGGTTTCAGTACTCTGTATTATTAGATATGTGACAAATAAAAATTGAATTTCAAATCATACATATGTACATTAGTGTAGCAAGTCTTACATCCCTCTGTGTGAATACTATAATGTTTAGTTTAGCAAAATCTGGGTTTGTAATGCTTCTGAACAAAAAGTGTAAATTTGTTAAGTTAAAAACTCAGGTAATAAAAATTCATCTTCCAAGTTCAAGCTGCTCTTTTAAGATAAATCATGGCTGCATTCATTGACAAAATTATGTTGTAATAATTCCTAATTATGTTGGCTTGAAAAAGCTAATTATGTTGGCTTTCGAGTGACAAAATTATTTTGGCTTTCGAGCGACATGCACCAAACTGGGCATGGTCGTTCATTCTGGTCTGAAGTTTTATGCTATTACTTTTCCAGCTGGTCCAGCATCTTTTCGTGGGTTAACTCTGCATAGAGTTGTCCACACGTCAGCCGTGGTGAGACAGAGCACCTGGTCCTCTGAGGAAAGGATGGTCTTCCTCGCTGTCACGTCATTACGTGCCTCAAACCGAGCGTAGAAGCTGTTCAGCACATCTGGAAGGGAGGCATCACTGTCACAGGCAGGTGGAGCAGGCCTGTAGTTGGTGATAGACTGGATGCCTTGCCACATGCACCGAGTGTTGTCGCTGCTCTGGAAGTGGCCGTGGATTCTCTGGGAGTGTGCACGCTTTGCCTCTCTAATAGCTCGAGACAGTCTAGCCCGCGCTGTTCTTAGGGCGTCCTTGTCTCCAGCTCTGAAAGCAGAGTCTCTGGATCTTAGCAGCGCACACACCTTTGCGGTCATCCATGGCTTCTGGTTGGAGCATATGGTGATGGACTTGGAGACGGTCACATCATCGATGCACTTCCCGATGTAGCCGGTCACTGATGCCGTGTACTCCTCCAAGTCAATAGAGTCGCCGTTTGTTGCAGCCTCCCTAAACATGTCCCAGTCAGTGCACTCAAAACAGTCCTGAAGAGCAGAGATGGCTCCTGCTGGCCAGGTTTTAACCTGTTTCTGAGCTGGTTTAGAGCGTCTGACGAGTGGTCTGTATGCTGGAATCAACATAACAGAGATGTGGTCTGAGTAGCCAAGGTGGGGGCAGGGCTCTGCACGATACGCGCCGGGAATGTTTGTGTAAACAAGATCCAGCGTGTTCGCCCCTCTCATAGCAAAGTCCACATGTTGATGGAATTTAGGGAGCACTGTTCTGAGAGTTGCATGATTGAAATCTCCGGCGATAATAATCAGTCCGTCGGGGACAGCATTCTGCAGCTCGCTAATAGTTCCGTACAGCTCACACAGAGCCTCCTCAGCATTAGCACTGGGTGGAATGAAAGTGGTAGTGAATTCCCGGGGTAAATCAAAAGGTCTGCATCTAACAGTCACAAACTCCACTAGCGATGAGCAGTAGTTAGACACAAGCACAGAGTCCTTACACCATTCCGTGTTGATGTAAACACACCCACCACCACCGCGAGTCTTACCGCACAGAGCTGCATTCCTGTCGGCACGAAACACGGTTAGCCCGGCTAGCTGAATGGCGGCGTCCGGAACTCTGTCGCTGAGCCACGTCTCCATAAAAACAAAGACACAGCAGTCTCTGTACTCACGCCGTGTAGTTCGCTGGAGTCGGATGTAGTCCAGTTTATTGTCCAGTGAGCAGACGTTGGACAAAATGATGGAGGGGAGTGCCGGCCGGCTAGGGTTTGTTTTTAGCCTAGCACGGACACCCGCCCTATTTCCGCACTTCCGCTTTCTCGCGCACCGCTTCCGTCGACTCTTCTCCTGGCCACGAGCATCAAGCGACACCGAGGGCTCGGGGCCTGGTCTCCGCAGCAAGCCGAGATCATGAAACTTTTCCCGTAGGTCATCGTGCACGTTGTCTGGTGCACAATTCCCATGATCCAGTAGTGTCTGGCGGTCGAACACACGGACACCGTTGTATCTGGTGTCCATATGCCGTGAAAGTCGGGCTATTTCGGGACAATAGCACCATTTTGGTCCGGGGAGGCCGCTGCGTGCTACTGCCGCACTGCCATCTTGGACAATAAACACATAGTAATTTTAGTTCAAATGAGTAAAAGTAAAATACTAATAGTCAGCAGATGGCAGATATCTAAGACTCACACTGAAACTAAAATACTTGATTCACTGACCTCTGGTGGCCAACTGTGCAGTAAGCTTTTCTGCCAACCTGCATATCGGCAGGTTTTGGGAGGTGGCAGGAAGTAGAATATGTAAAATTAAAACTGCATTTCTCCATCACTACATAGAAACATTAACAATGGGAAAGTGGAAATTACTTAAAGCTATGAAGTCAACTCTCTCAGCCATGAAAGCATAAAGGGTGTAGTGACAATAAACTGTCCATCTAGTTTAATATCCAAATAAAATTGATACACATAAGTGCTCAGATTAAACCATCACAACCACTGGTTCCAGATCAGCCCATTTTCCTCAGATTCCATTTCCTTATGCCTTTAATCTTTAAGTCTGAGGGGTAAGAGAAATTGACAGACTATATTTATGATTAATACAGAAAAGTCCCTTTTGCTGCATATTTGAGTTTCTTTCCAAAGAAATGAGAAGTTGAAGCTCTGTGAATCTTTTCATTCAGAAACACACATCATTAAAATGTTATACTATTTATTGATGCATTTTTTAAGGATAGTATTATTTTAATAATTCCCGCACTGTTACTGTAAACTTTTTGGCTTGCTCTATGGTGTAATGGTTAGCACGCTGGACTCTGAATCCAGTGATCCGAGTCCAACTCTCGGTGGAACCTGTGGTTACTTTGTCAAAGCCCAAGGGGCTGCTATGTTGCTCCACATGCTACAAAATAAAACATTTCAATACTCTGTATTATTAGGTACATGACAAATAGAATTTGAAATCATGCATATATACATTACTGTAGCAAGTCTTACATCCCTCTGTGTGAATACTACAATCTTTAGTTTAGCAGATCACAATGCCCGTCTGTAGAAGGACTTCTTCCAGGAGAATAATGTAGCTCTTTTGGACCATCCTGTGTGTTCCCCTGATCTAAATCCCTTTGAGAATGTTTGGGAATGGATGGCAAGGGAAGTTTACAAAAATGGACGGTAGTTCCATACCATAGATGCCCTTCGTGAAGTCATCTGCACCACAGATGACTTCCTCCTGGAAACAGCCGTATCAAGCAGGCCGAAACAAATGTTTGAAGTGATCAACAAGAATGGTGGGGCTACTCACTACTAAGTCCTTTTTTGACACTTTTAGTTCTGTTGTGAGGTTTTTTTGGCCTATGGTCTTAAACTTTTCATCAGCTGATGAACAGCCAGTTGGAGTTCAAATTCAAATTTCAATAAATTGCCTGCTCTCTGTTTTTTGTCTCTTGCCCTTGTTTCTTCTTTTGGCATTTTGAAGCAGTACTTACGACATGGTAATGATCCACCAACGCGAAATGCGAATACTTGTAATGTTTCCCCTGGTCCTAAGATTTTACTGCACATGTTACAAAAAACTTTAAAACATTTCACTACTGTGAATTATTATGTATGAGACAAATAAAATTTGAATTTGAAATGCTACATTCATACAATACTGTTGCAAGTGTGTGGTTCCATGGAGTCTCAGTTACTTAAAGACATTCTGATGATTTGCAGCGACTGATCTGAAATTCCAGCAGAATTGTATACCAAGTATACCATACTTATTTGATATACTGGTCTTTACACAAAGATATTATAAACAACAAGGAGCCACTAGTCGAAAACCCTTTCATTGTATAAGCGGGGTTATCAGCTAATAAATCACATAGGCCCAATTTAAAATAATAATAATAATAATAATAATAATAATAATAATAATAATAATAATAATAATAATAATAATAATAATAATAATAATAATAATAATAATAATGCTATGCTTTTTCAATCTGTCTCAGTAAAGTGTACTTCATTGTCTCTGCTAAGTCATAAGCCTGTGCCCTGAACTGTATGGACAACCAGGTTACAGCTTACCCTGTGGGGTTCCATGGTGTAATGGTTAGCACTCTGGACTCTGAATCCAGCGATCCGAGTTCAAATCTCGGTGGGACCTGTGGTTACTTTGTCAAAGCCCAAGGGGCTGCTGTGTTACTACAAAATAAAACGTTTCAGTACTCTGTATTATTAGATATGTGACAAATAAAAATTGAATTTCAAATCATACATATGTACATTAGTGTAGCAAGTCTTACATCCCTCTGTGTGAATACTATAATGTTTAGTTTAGCAAAATCTGGGTTTGTAATGCTTCTGAACAAAAAGTGTAAATTTGTTAAGTTAAAAACTCAGGTAATAAAAATTCATCTTCCAAGTTCAAGCTGCTCTTTTAAGATAAATCATGGCTGCATTCATTGACAAAATTATGTTGTAATAATTCCTAATTATGTTGGCTTGAAAAAGCTAATTATGTTGGCTTTCGAGTGACAAAATTATTTTGGCTTTCGAGCGACATGCACCAAACTGGGCATGGTCGTTCATTCTGGTCTGAAGTTTTATGCTATTACTTTTCCAGCTGGTCCAGCATCTTTCCGTGGGTTAACTCTATGCAGAGTTGTCCACACGTCAGCCGTGGTGAGACAGAGCACCTGGTCCTCTGAGGAAAGGATGGTCTTCCTCGCTGTCACGTCATTACGTGCCTCAAACCGAGCGTAGAAGCTGTTCAGCACATCTGGAAGGGAGGCATCACTGTCACAGGCAGGTGGAGCAGGCCTGTAGTTGGTGATAGACTGGATGCCTTGCCACATGCACCGAGTGTTGTCGCTGCTCTGGAAGTGGCCGTGGATTCTCTGGGAGTGTGCACGCTTTGCCTCTCTAATAGCTCGAGACAGTCTAGCCCGCGCTGTTCTTAGGGCGTCCTTGTCTCCAGCTCTGAAAGCAGAGTCTCTGGATCTTAGCAGCGCACACACCTTTGCGGTCATCCATGGCTTCTGGTTGGAGCATATGGTGATGGACTTGGAGACGGTCACATCATCGATGCACTTCCCGATGTAGCCGGTCACTGATGCCGTGTACTCCTCCAAGTCAATAGAGTCGCCGTTTGTTGCAGCCTCCCTAAACATGTCCCAGTCAGTGCACTCAAAACAGTCCTGAAGAGCAGAGATGGCTCCTGCTGGCCAGGTTTTAACCTGTTTCTGAGCTGGTTTAGAGCGTCTGACGAGTGGTCTGTATGCTGGAATCAACATAACAGAGATGTGGTCTGAGTAGCCAAGGTGGGGGCAGGGCTCTGCACGATACGCGCCGGGAATGTTTGTGTAAACAAGATCCAGCGTGTTCGCCCCTCTCATAGCAAAGTCCACATGTTGATGGAATTTAGGGAGCACTGTTCTGAGAGTTGCATGATTGAAATCTCCGGCGATAATAATCAGTCCGTCGGGGACAGCATTCTGCAGCTCGCTAATAGTTCCGTACAGCTCACACAGAGCCTCCTCAGCATTAGCACTGGGTGGAATGAAAGTGGTAGTGAATTCCCGGGGTAAATCAAAAGGTCTGCATCTAACAGTCACAAACTCCACTAGCGATGAGCAGTAGTTAGACACAAGCACAGAGTCCTTACACCATTCCGTGTTGATGTAAACACACCCACCACCACCGCGAGTCTTACCGCACAGAGCTGCATTCCTGTCGGCACGAAACACGGTTAGCCCGGCTAGCTGAATGGCGGCGTCCGGAACTCTGTCGCTGAGCCACGTCTCCATAAAAACAAAGACACAGCAGTCTCTGTACTCACGCCGTGTAGTTCGCTGGAGTCGGATGTAGTCCAGTTTATTGTCCAGTGAGCAGACGTTGGACAAAATGATGGAGGGGAGTGCCGGCCGGCTAGGGTTTGTTTTTAGCCTAGCACGGACACCCGCCCTATTTCCGCACTTCCGCTTTCTCGCGCACCGCTTCCGTCGACTCTTCTCCTGGCCACGAGCATCAAGCGACACCGAGGGCTCGGGGCCTGGTCTCCGCAGCAAGCCGAGATCATGAAACTTTTCCCGTAGGTCATCGTGCACGTTGTCTGGTGCACAATTCCCATGATCCAGTAGTGTCTGGCGGTCGAACACACGGACACCGTTGTATCTGGTGTCCATATGCCGTGAAAGTCGGGCTATTTCGGGACAATAGCACCATTTTGGTCCGGGGAGGCCGCTGCGTGCTACTGCCGCACTGCCATCTTGGACAATAAACACATAGTAATTTTAGTTCAAATGAGTAAAAGTAAAATACTAATAGTCAGCAGATGGCAGATATCTAAGACTCACACTGAAACTAAAATACTTGATTCACTGACCTCTGGTGGCCAACTGTGCAGTAAGCTTTTCTGCCAACCTGCATATCGGCAGGTTTTGGGAGGTGGCAGGAAGTAGAATATGTAAAATTAAAACTGCATTTCTCCATCACTACATAGAAACATTAACAATGGGAAAGTGGAAATTACTTAAAGCTATGAAGTCAACTCTCTCAGCCATGAAAGCATAAAGGGTGTAGTGACAATAAACTGTCCATCTAGTTTAATATCCAAATAAAATTGATACACATAAGTGCTCAGATTAAACCATCACAACCACTGGTTCCAGATCAGCCCATTTTCCTCAGATTCCATTTCCTTATGCCTTTAATCTTTAAGTCTGAGGGGTAAGAGAAATTGACAGACTATATTTATGATTAATACAGAAAAGTCCCTTTTGCTGCATATTTGAGTTTCTTTCCAAAGAAATGAGAAGTTGAAGCTCTGTGAATCTTTTCATTCAGAAACACACATCATTAAAATGTTATACTATTTATTGATGCATTTTTTAAGGATAGTATTATTTTAATAATTCCCGCACTGTTACTGTAAACTTTTTGGCTTGCTCTATGGTGTAATGGTTAGCACGCTGGACTCTGAATCCAGTGATCCGAGTCCAACTCTCGGTGGAACCTGTGGTTACTTTGTCAAAGCCCAAGGGGCTGCTATGTTGCTCCACATGCTACAAAATAAAACATTTCAATACTCTGTATTATTAGGTACATGACAAATAGAATTTGAAATCATGCATATATACATTACTGTAGCAAGTCTTACATCCCTCTGTGTGAATACTACAATCTTTAGTTTAGCAGATCACAACGACCGTCTGTAGAAGGACTTCTTCCAGGAGAATAATGTAGCTCTTTTGGACCATCCTGTGTGTTCCCTTGATCTAAATCCCTTTGAGAATGTTTGGGAATGGATGGCAAGGGAAGTTTACAAAAATGGACGGTAGTTCCATACAATGGATGCCCTTCGTGAAGTCATCTGCACCACATGGAACAACTTTCCCACAAAGCCTCCTGGAAACAGCCGCATCAAGCAGGCCGAAACAAATGTTTGAAGTGAACAATAAGAACGGTGGGGCTACTCACTACTAAGTCCTTTTTTGACACTTTTAGTTCTGTTGTGAGGTTTTTTTGGCCTATGGTCTTAAACTTTTCATCAGCTGATGAACAGCCTGTTTGAGTTTAAATTCAATTTTCAATAAATTGCCTGCTCTCTGTTTTTTGTCTCTTGCTCTTGTTTCTTCTTTTGGCATTTTGAAGCAGTACTTACGACATGGTAATGATCCACCAACGCGAAATGCGAATACTTGTAATGTTTCCCCTGGTCCTAAGATTTTACTGCACATGTTACAAAAAACTTTAAAACATTTCACTACTGTGAATTATTATGTATGAGACAAATAAAATTTGAATTTGAAATGCTACATTCATACAATACTGTTGCAAGTGTGTGGTTCCATGGAGTCTCAGTTACTTAAAGACATTCTGATGATTTGCAGCGATTGATCTGAAATTCCAGCAGAATTGTATACCAAGTATACCATACTTATTTAAGAAACTGGTCTTTACACAAAGATATTATAAACAACAAGGAGCCACTAGTCGAAAACCCTTTCATGGTATAAACTGGGTTATCAGCTAATAAATCACGTAGGCCCAATTTAAAATAATAATAATAATAATAATAATAATAATAATAATAATAATAATAATAATAATAATAATAATAATAATAATAATAATAATGCTATGCTTTTTCAATCTGTCTCAGTAAACTGCACGTCATTGTCTCTGGTAAGTCATAAGCCTGTGCCCTGAACTGTATGGACAACCCGGTTACAGCTTACCCTGTGGGGTTCCATGGTGTAATGGTTAGCACTCTGGACTCTGAATCCAGCGATCCGAGTTCAAATCTCGGTGGGACCTGTGGTTACTTTGTCAAAGCCCAAGGGGCTGCTGTGTTACTACAAAATAAAAGGTTTCAGTACTCTGTATTATTAGATATGTGACAAATAAAAATTGAATTTCAAATCATACATATGTACATTAGTGTAGCAAGTCTTACATCCCTCTGTGTGAATACTATAATGTTTAGTTTAGCAAAATCTGGGTTTGTAATGCTTCTGAACAAAAAGTGTAAATTTGTTAAGTTAAAAACTCAGGTAATAAAAATTCATCTTCCAAGTTCAAGCTGCTCTTTTAAGATAAATCATGGCTGCATTCATTGACAAAATTATGTTGTAATAATTCCTAATTATGTTGGCTTGAAAAAGCTAATTATGTTGGCTTTCGAGTGACAAAATTATTTTGGCTTTCGAGCGACATGCACCAAACTGGGCATGGTCGTTCATTCTGGTCTGAAGTTTTATGCTATTACTTTTCCAGCTGGTCCAGCATCTTTCCGTGGGTTAACTCTATGCAGAGTTGTCCACACGTCAGCCGTGGTGAGACAGAGCACCTGGTCCTCTGAGGAAAGGATGGTCTTCCTCGCTGTCACGTCATTACGTGCCTCAAACCGAGCGTAGAAGCTGTTCAGCACATCTGGAAGGGAGGCATCACTGTCACAGGCAGGTGGAGCAGGCCTGTAGTTGGTGATAGACTGGATGCCTTGCCACATGCACCGAGTGTTGTCGCTGCTCTGGAAGTGGCCGTGGATTCTCTGGGAGTGTGCACGCTTTGCCTCTCTAATAGCTCGAGACAGTCTAGCCCGCGCTGTTCTTAGGGCGTCCTTGTCTCCAGCTCTGAAAGCAGAGTCTCTGGATCTTAGCAGCGCACACACCTTTGCGGTCATCCATGGCTTCTGGTTGGAGCATATGGTGATGGACTTGGAGACGGTCACATCATCGATGCACTTCCCGATGTAGCCGGTCACTGATGCCGTGTACTCCTCCAAGTCAATAGAGTCGCCGTTTGTTGCAGCCTCCCTAAACATGTCCCAGTCAGTGCACTCAAAACAGTCCTGAAGAGCAGAGATGGCTCCTGCTGGCCAGGTTTTAACCTGTTTCTGAGCTGGTTTAGAGCGTCTGACGAGTGGTCTGTATGCTGGAATCAACATAACAGAGATGTGGTCTGAGTAGCCAAGGTGGGGGCAGGGCTCTGCACGATACGCGCCGGGAATGTTTGTGTAAACAAGATCCAGCGTGTTCGCCCCTCTCATAGCAAAGTCCACATGTTGATGGAATTTAGGGAGCACTGTTCTGAGAGTTGCATGATTGAAATCTCCGGCGATAATAATCAGTCCGTCGGGGACAGCATTCTGCAGCTCGCTAATAGTTCCGTACAGCTCACACAGAGCCTCCTCAGCATTAGCACTGGGTGGAATGAAAGTGGTAGTGAATTCCCGGGGTAAATCAAAAGGTCTGCATCTAACAGTCACAAACTCCACTAGCGATGAGCAGTAGTTAGACACAAGCACAGAGTCCTTACACCATTCCGTGTTGATGTAAACACACCCACCACCACCGCGAGTCTTACCGCACAGAGCTGCATTCCTGTCGGCACGAAACACGGTTAGCCCGGCTAGCTGAATGGCGGCGTCCGGAACTCTGTCGCTGAGCCACGTCTCCATAAAAACAAAGACACAGCAGTCTCTGTACTCACGCCGTGTAGTTCGCTGGAGTCGGATGTAGTCCAGTTTATTGTCCAGTGAGCAGACGTTGGACAAAATGATGGAGGGGAGTGCCGGCCCGTAGGTCATCGTGCACGTTGTCTGGTGCACGATTCCCATGATCCAGTAGTGTCTGGCGGTCGAACACACGGACACCGTTGTATCTGGTGTCCATATGCCGTGAAAGTCGGGCTATTTCGGGACAATAGCACCATTTTGGTCCGGGGAGGCCGCTGCGTGCTACTGCCGCACTGCCATCTTGGACAATAAACACATAGTAATTTTAGTTCAAATGAGTAAAAGTAAAATACTAATAGTCAGCAGATGGCAGATATCTAAGACTCACACTGAAACTAAAATACTTGATTCACTGACCTCTGGTGGCCAACTGTGGAGTAAGCTTTTCTGCCAACCTGCATATCGGCAGGTTTTGGGAGGTGGCAGGAAGTAGAATATGTAAAATTAAAACTGCATTTCTCCATCACTACATAGAAACATTAACAATGGGAAAGTGGAAATTACTTAAAGCTATGAAGTCAACTCTCTCAGCCATGAAAGCATAAAGGGTGTAGTGAAAATAAACTGTCCATCTAGTTTAATATCCAAATAAAATTGATACACATAAGTGCTCAGATTAAACCACCACAACCACTGGTTCCAGATCAGCCCATTTTCCTCAGATTCCATTTCCTTATGCCTTTAATCTTTAAGTCTGAGGGGTAAGAGAAATTGACAGACTATATTTATGATTAATACAGAAAAGTCCCTTTTGTTGCATATTTGAGTTTCTTTCCAAAGAAATGAGAAGTTGAAGCTCTGTGAATCTTTTCATTCAGAAACACACATCATTAAAATGTTATACTATTTATTGATGCATTTTTTAAGGATAGTATTATTTTAATAATTCCCGCACTGTTACTGTAAACTTTTTGGCTTGCTCTATGGTGTAATGGTTAGCACGCTGGACTCTGAATCCAGTGATCCGAGTTCAACTCTCGGTGGAACCTGTGGTTACTTTGTCAAAGCCCAAGGGGCTGCTATGTTGCTCCACATGCTACAAAATAAAACATTTCAATACTCTGTATTATTAGGTACATGACAAATAGAATTTGAAATCATGCATATATACATTACTGTAGCAAGTCTTACATCCCTCTGTGTGAATACTACAATCTTTAGTTTAGCAGATCACAATGCCCGTCTGTAGAAGGACTTCTTCCAGGAGAATAATGTAGCTCTTTTGGACCATCCTGTGTGTTCCCCTGATCTAAATCCCTTTGAGAATGTTTGGGAATGGATGGCAAGGGAAGTTTACAAAAATGGACGGTAGTTCCATACCATAGATGCCCTTCGTGAAGTCATCTGCACCACAGATGACTTCCTCCTGGAAACAGCCGTATCAAGCAGGCCGAAACAAATGTTTGAAGTGATCAACAAGAATGGTGGGGCTACTCACTACTAAGTCCTTTTTTGACACTTTTAGTTCTGTTGTGAGGTTTTTTTGGCCTATGGTCTTAAACTTTTCATCAGCTGATGAACAGCCAGTTGGAGTTCAAATTCAAATTTCAATAAATTGCCTGCTCTCTGTTTTTTGTCTCTTGCCCTTGTTTCTTCTTTTGGCATTTTGAAGCAGTACTTACGACGAGGGTTTTCATTATCCACAATCAAGTTCCTTGGGGAAAAAACTAAAAAATTAAAAGCGTGTGCGTGTGTGAATTTAAAATTTCCTGGAGGACCCTAATGAAACCCCACTAGATTGCTGACCTTGCAACACCATAAAATGTGACCAATAAAATAAAAAGCCCCTCTTATTAGCTTACAGGTGCATTGTGATGGGGCTTGATTGAGATCGATTAAAGTCTGACTCGTTCACTTGTTTTCCGTGTGCCCTGGATGTTTTTCCTGAATTGCTTCCCAATTCTCCACACATCAAATGATTGACTGCTTGAATTCCTAACAATTTGAAATGTGGTGTTTTCTTACATCCACTTTGTTAATCATTAAAAAAACACTTTTTACTCAACTTCCTGGAAAATAAATAATAAAAATTTAAATGTGTGTGTGAAATAAAAGTTTGCTGTAGGACCCTAACGAAACCCCCATCAGATTGTTACCCTTAGTCATCGCCCAATGCTGACCTCATATGTGGTTCCCTGGTGTAATGGTTAGCACTCTAGACTTTGAATCCAGTGATCTGAGTTCAAATCTCGGTGGAACCTGTGGTTACTTTGTCAAAGCCCAAAGGGCTGCCGTGTAATAAAATATTTCAGAACTCTGTATTATTAGGTATGTGACAAATAAAATTTGAATTTCAAATCATAAATATATACATTACTGTAGCAAGTCTTACATCCTCCTGTGTGAAAACTACAATCTTTAGTTGATTTGCAGCAAAATCTGGGTATGTAATGCTTCTGAACAAAAAGTGTAAATTTGTTTAGTTAAAAACTCAGGTAATAAAAATTCATCTTCCAAGTTCAAAAAAAACTCAGGTAATAAAAACTTTAAAGCATTTCAGTACTTTGAATTATGTATGTGACGAATAAAATTTGAATTTGAAATCATACATACATACAATACTGTTGCAAGTGTCAGTTACTTAAAGACATTCCGACAGTGGTGGGCTATCAGGGCCAGCAAGGTCTTCTCTGCTGGCCTAAACAGCACTGATCTGAATCACTGGCTTGCATTTTAATATATTTAATATATTTTTCCATGAATGTGTATTAAATTATTCCCAATAGTCTATTCTCTACATTTCATAGCTTTTCTCTTGGTTGCACTGCTTCCGTTAGTGTATATTTAGTGTACAAGAGTATTTATCCAATCATATTTCAGCCAGTCGCTGACATCATGTGTTGCCATGTTAAAAGAAATCTGCCTCAAGGCCTTTAGAATCAATAGTGCAGGCGCCCATAGCTTAAAATAAGTGGCAATGAAATTGTTACATTAACTAATCAGATTTCGAGTTCACTGGGGCCATCGAGCAGCCATACAATTACATCAGCAATTTCCTGTCCTTTGATTGGATAATTGGATTAGTCAGAAGCACTAAACAGGCAGCAAAGGTTGTGTGGTTCCATGGTGTAATGGTTAGCCCTCTGGACTCTGAATCCAGCAATCTGAGTTCAAAGCTTGGTGGAACCTGTGTCTGAAGTTCAAATTCAAAAAGATTGTATCATGCCTATATACATTACTGTTGCAAGTCTTACATCCTTCTCTGTGAATACAACAGCATTTAATTTAGCAAAATCTGGGTTTGAAATGCTTTTGAAAAGTGTAAATTTGTTGTTCAGTTAAAAACTCGGGTAATAAAAATTCATCTTCCAAATTCAAGCCTTAAACCATTTCAGTAGTGTTTGTAACTTATGAAATTTGATTTTCATTTCATTTTTTTTTTTTGGAAGGTGGGGCTATGGTTCCATGGTGTAATGGTTAGCACTCTGAACTTTGAATCCAGTGATCTGAGTTCAAATCTTGGTGGAACCTGTGGTTTCTTGGTCCCAGGCCAATTAGCTTACTGTCCTAAGCTTTAAAATAAATGAGAATATGACAAATAAAATTTAAACTTAAAAATCATACATATATATATACACATTACTGTAGCAAGTCTTCCATCCCTCTGTGTGAAAACTACAATCTTTAGTTGATTTGCAGCAACATCTGGGTTTGTAATGCTTCTGAACAAAAAGTGTAACTTTTTTCAGTTAAAAACTCAGGTAATAAAAATTCATCTTCCAAGTTCAAGCTGCTCTTTTAAGATAAATCATGGCTGCATTCATTGACAAGATTATGATGTAATAATTCCTAACTGAACAATAGATTTGTACATTTGATTTTGTAGAAAGGAGAATACAAGTGATAAGATGCTTGATTTCTAGCTAATTTTGGTGAATCCAGACATGCTTTAGCATATGACCACTGCAGAAACGCTGTGCTCATAATAAATATAAATAAATATACCCTTACCCATCATACATACACTATATTGCCAAAAGTATTCGCTCACCTGCCTTGACTCGCATATGAACTTAAGTGACATCCCATTCCTAATCCATAGGGTTCAATATGACGTCGTTCCACCCTTTGCAGCTATAACAGCTTCAACTCTTCTGGGAAGGCTGTCCACAAGGTTTAGGAGTGTGTTTATGGGAATTTTTGACCATTCTTCCAGAAGCGCATTTGTGAGGTCACACACTGATGTTGGACGAGAAGGCCTGGCTCTCAGTCTCCGCTCTAATTCATCCCAAAGGTGTTCTATCGGGTTGAGGTCAGGACTCTGTGCAGGCCACTCAAGTTCATCCACACCAGACTCTGTCATCCATGTCTTTATGGACCTTGCTTTGTGCACTGGTGCACAGTCATGTTGGAAGAGGAAGGGGCCAGCTCCAAACTGTTCCCACAAAGTTGGGAGCATGGAATTGTCCAAAATGTCTTGGTATGCTGAAGAATTCAGAGTTCCTTTCACTGGAACTTAGGGGCCAAGCCCAGCTCCTGAAAAACAACCCCACACCATAATCCCCCCTCCACCAAACTTTACACTTGGCACAATGCAGTCAGACAAGTACCGTTCTACTGGCAACTGCCAAACCCAGACTCGTCCATCAGATTGCCAGATGGAGAAGCGCGATTCGTCACTCCAGAGAACGCGTCTCCACTGCTCTAGAGTCCAGTGGCGGCGTGCTTTACACCACTGCATCCGACACTTTGCATTGCACTTGGTGATGTATGGCTTGGATGCAGCTGCTCGGCCATGGAAACCCATTCCATGAAGCTCTCTGCGCACTGTTCTTGAGCTAATCTGAAGGCCACATGAAGTTTGGAGGTCTGTAGCGATTGACTCTGCAGAAAGTTGGCGACCTCTTCGCACTATGCGCCTCAGCATCCGCTGACCCCGCTCCGTCAGTTTACGTGGCCTACCACTTCGTGGCTCAGTTGCTGTCGTTCCCAAACACTTCCACGTTCTTATAATACAGCTGACAGTTGACTGTGGAATATTTAGGAGCGAGGAAATTTCACGACTGGATTTGTTGCACAGGTGGCATCCTATCACAGTTCCACGCTGGAATTCACTGAGCTCCTGAGAGCGACCCATTCTTTCACAAATGTTTGTAAAAACAGTCTGCATGCCTAGGTGCTTGATTTTATACACCTGTGGCCATGGAAGTGATTGGAACACCTGATTCTGATTATTTGGATGGGTGAGCGAATACTTTTGGCAATATAGTGTATGTACAATACCGTAGTGGTAGTATGGTGTAATGGTTAGCACTGTGGACTCTGACTCCAGTGATCCGACTTCAAATCTCGGTGGGACCTGTGATTGTGTTGTTGGTTCATGGTACAAAAAGCTTTGAACCTTTTCAGTACTGTGAATTATCATTTATGAAACCAATAGAATTTTAATACATACATACAATACTGTTGCGTGGTTGTGTGGTTCCATGGTGTCTCAGGCCTAGTCCACACGTACACGGGTATTTTTAAAAATGGAGTTTTTCCTCCATTCCTCCAAACAATCTCGTCCACAAACGCAAAAACGTGGTCTGAAGCGCTGTCAAGAGCAAGCACAACCAACAGGTGGCGATATAATCTCAACCGTAAAGCCATGTTGGCCAATTAGAAGCCCGAGACGCCGACTTCACAAGCAATGTTGCCAGATTGGGCGCATTTCCGCACAGTTGGGCTTCTTTGGGCCACGTCTCACCGGGAAAAAATTGAGTGGGAGGGGTGGTTTTTTATGCAACAGGCAGGTTTTTATTTTTAACTATAATCATGATATTTTATTAATTTTCTATTCAAACGAACTTCACAATAACGTGTAATATGTAATGTTGACGTTTTAATTATGTGGTTCAGTTTAGCCAATAAGGTTCAGGAGAGTCGTTGTTGTAATCAGGGGCGTTTCTAGGATTTGAAAACATCAGGGGCTGAGCCCAAAACATCCGGGGATAATTGAGGAGAGGGGGTAAGCAAGAATAACACGTTTTGTAAGGGCATTTTTATGTAATATTGTTTAATAATAAACATAAATTAACACAAACAGTATGCAACTTTAGAAAATTTAATTCAGTCTTTTTTCTGACTCCTCCCATCATTTCAGAGTATTGCTACTAAAAAAGGAGTTCATTAAATTCATTACATTTTCTCTCACACAGGTATGCCATGCAATATTATCTCTTTTACTGCTTGTGTGTGGAGCTGTGCCGTGCAGATCCTTTATTATTACTATTATTTTACAATAATCTATATTATACATGCACCTATTATTTCATTCCTGATTTATGCTGTCACTACTGTATGAATTATTCTTTGTTTATTTTTTAAATTTTTTACAGCTTCTCTTCTCTTATCGTTCTCTCATCTCTCATTCTCTCAGCTATCTTACTGCTTGTATCTTGTCTACTTCATGCTCTTGATGACTTTTCTATACTATTTCTTTGAGGGTGGAATCATCAGACAGTATCTCAGAGCCTTGAGCAAAACGATCAATTATCATACTAGTATTTCTAGTGTTGAGAATTCCTTTATCAATAGACAGAACAGCCGAATGATGGAGTCTGTTCTGGTCCATTGTTCACCTAAGTCCTGTCTGTATTTTAAATTAAATACTGCATTAGTTGAATAATAGAAAGTCATGAGGTTCAGACTGTAATGTCTTAGTGTTTTAACAGTTTAGATTTTATTTAGATCTGTCTTTAGGATGATTTAATTTAAGGCTTTTGTACGTCTTGGATATGGAATAATATTCTAAAGGGTCCTATATGTCAGGGGTTTTCAGAATCAAAGACAGTGGGCCTCCTTTTTGACACAACTACATTTGTTAGCCTACTTTAATCAACTGTGTTAACATTAAATATTATAAGTTAGACTATTATCTGAATAATAAGATTGTTGTGTTTTCTGACATTTTTATTGCTGTCCCGTTTAAGGGCTGTAAGGTATTTTAGTCATGTGATGTGAAAGCGGTGCCGCGCAGACCGACAGGTGTAGGACATTAAAGTATCGCGAGAGCAGTTCTAGAGCATATTCGAGCGCACACTCTCGCGGTATTTTGGCGAGAGCCAAAGGGGGACATTTACTTATGTCTTTAATCATTGAGTCTGAGAAGTAAGAGAAATTGACTGACCGTATTCCTTTAAGATTAATACAGAAAAGTCATTTTTGCTGCATATTTGAGTTTCTTTCCAAAGAAACGAAAAGTTGAAGTTCTGTGAAGCTAATTGTTCAGAAACATCATTAAAATGTTAAATGATATTAATGATCAATTAAATGATATGAGAATTTGAATAATTACTCTAAGCCTTTTGTGTGATATTGCATGCATCTTTTATGGTGTATTGGTTAGCACTCTGGACTTTGAATCCAGCGATCCGAGTTCAAATCTCGGTGGAACCTGTGGCTGCCTTGTCAAAGGCCAGTGGGCTTGGTGTGTTACTGCACATGCTACAAAGCCAGAAAAAAACATTTCAGTTCTTTGTTTTATTATGTATGTGACAAATAAAATAAGAATTTAAAATCATACAACATTATTATAGTAAGTCTTACATCCCATTGTGTGAAAACTACAATCTTTAGTTGACTTACAGCAAAATCTGGGTTTGTAATGCTTTTGAAAAAAAAAAAGTGTAAATTTGTTCTTCAAATAACAAATTTAAACTAAAATAAAAATTCATCTTCCAAATTCAACTTGCTCTTTTACGATAAAACATGGCTGCATTTGTTGACAAAATTATAATGTACCAAATCTGGTAATTTTGTTGAAAGGAGAATGCAAGTGATAAGATGCTTGATTTGGGTGAATCCGGACATACTTTAGCATATGACCACTGCAGAAACACTGTGCTCATAATATATAATGAGGGTTTTCAGTATCCACAATCAACTTACTGGGAAAAAAAAATAATAATAAAAATTTAAATGTGTGTGTGAAATTAAAATTTCCTGGAGGACCCTAATGAAGCCCCACAAGATTTCTGCCCTTGCAACAGCAACACAATAAAGCACCTCTTATGGCCATGAACGTTCTCCACTCCATTCTCCACTCGTTGATTGCTTGACTGCTTGAATTTGAACACATTTGAAATATGATTTTTTTTACATCCACTTTTACATCCACTTTTTTTAAACAATTTAAAATAAATCAAATTTATTTTTTGACTTTTTCTCAAGAATTGCTGCTTTGTGGCCAGTATTTGTAACCTTGCTGGACTTAAGCCCTTCTTTGGAATCCTTGTGGGTAGTTGTGTGTGCAAAGAAAATAAATGTAAATGTCATGTAAATATAAGCTGTAGTTGAAAGACCTGTACAAAGCTTTCAGAGCTCAGAAACATCACACCAGAGAAGATGTTACCCTTGTTTGTCCCTGTTCTGGTGCTCCATTTTGGAGTGGCATCAGGTCTGACAAGAGAATATATTCCTTTTGGCACAGCTAAGAACTGGACTGATGCTCTGTTCTACTGCAGACGATTCCACAAGGATCTGGCTGTAATCACTACAGATGAGGAAAACCAGAACGTCCATGCACTTATAGGGAACAGGAATGATGTTTGGCTTGGAATGTACAGAGCTAGGTTAAATGCAAACATCTGGCTGTGGGCTGATCAAACACCAAGTTCTTATTTTCAGTGGGACATCGACCAGCCAAGTAATAATGAGGGAAATCAGAACTGTGTTGAAATGATGCCAGAGGGCTGGAATGATGAGTTCTGTCAGAAAGAACAGTTTTTTGTTTGTTACCAAATTTTATTTTTGGTGAAGGAGAAAAAGACATGGGAAGAAGCTTATCATTTTTGCAGAAGGAACTACACTAGATTGGCCTCCCTGCCATCTGAGACTAAAATACAGTTGGCTGAAAAGGAGAACAGTAAGACCCAAATAGACAGGGTCTGGACTGGCCTGCACTTCGTAAATGGAAAATGGCTTTGGGTGAGCAGGGAGCAATTGGGCACACTGGTCTCATTACCCTCATGCCCAGCTCCACGCTACCACTGTGGTGCTCTCAATACCAAAACAGCCCTTTTTGAGAACAGAGACTGCAACGAGAAGCTTTATTTCTACTGCTACTACTGAGGTGAGTAACTAAACTATGAATACCTCAGTTGAATGTTTCCCAAAAAAATGAATACGTCAAAAATACATATATTATGAAATATATAGACAAATCTATTCTATCCCTCTCCCAGGCTTTCCATGGGTTGGTCATCTCCAAGAAGAATATCTGCATAACACAATACAACTCACCAGAACTGGATTTTGGAGAATAACCCTAACTCTAACCATAGTTCTAGTTTAGTAATTATAAATATATACCAATATATGTTGAAATTATTTCATGAGCATGTAGCATTAGTGAATTTGTGATTCACTGAAATTGGGAAAGGTGTTGGTTAACTATATATTCTTTGAAATTCATGTATAAAATGAATTATATACCATATACTTATTTTATCTTTGCTTTCTGGTAAAAAAAAATCTTTGAGAATACTTTCCTTCAGAACAACAAAAATATATGTTTTATCTTTTCATAGCATTAAAGTGGCACTATAGATCTGATGTGGTTACTGCTACTATTTATCTTTTCATTGGTCATAGAAGTTATAATTCAGTCATGTAAACCTGAATATTTATGATGAGAATGTGACGGGATCTTAAGTCTTAAGTCTTGGATTAAAATAGAATAATTGTATAATTGTAATAAATATATTATAATAAATATAATAAATGTGATTCAACCTAAATGTCATGTTTATTTGTTGTTGTTGGTATAGACAATATTTCATATTTCTGGTTACAACCCCACAATTAATCTAACATGTCAACATTTCCCCCATGCTATGGTACATTGTTAATTACATGCTGATGTTTAGTGTAGCGTCTAGACAGTGGGAAAGCGTCTATAGTTAGTGTTTAACCTGAAAAATATAACAGCTTGTCACCTGGGTAATTTATTTTAAGCAGTCTGCTTCCACATTGGGGATGTGGTAAAGGTGTTGGGCTACTGATTGGAAGATTGTGAGTTTGAATCCCAAGTCCACCAAGCTGACACTGCTGGGCCCCTAAACAAGGCCCTTAACCCTCAATTACTCAGCTGTGTAAAATGTAAGGTGCTTGAGATAATGTTGGCTGCTGAAATGTAAACTGTCCTCAGAATTAGCTTATGTAAGCATCCTTCCAAATTCACTTCTGTAACTGTAATGGTGGAGTGTAAATTCCTAGTGGTAATATTCTATAAATATTTATTTATATATTGCAGTATTAATAACTAATACCATATTTATTGCAAGTTCTTTGCCTGGGACTGTATTGTGACTGGTGTGAAAGTAGCACTCCTCAGTCATGGTTTTGACTGTGTTGTTTTGACATTGACAAGGTGACAGTGAGAGAGAGAGAGAGAGAGAGAGAGAGAGAGAGAATAAAAATACATTTTAAGCATCACGGAGAATCCTCCTGACTTATGAATGGCCTAATGAGCTGTACATTATTCAGTTAATATTCTTGGTAAATAAAAAGCAAACAAGAGTGTGAAAATTTGTCTTTATTGTAAAATATGAATTGGAATAAACTTCAAATATCCTTTAACATTACTTATATGAATTCACAGGGGTGCCAATATAATACACATACAGTATGTTTAACAAAGATATTTTAAATAAGTATGTGTTGTGTTTGCAATTATTTTATTATTCTTCGTTTATATTTACCAAGAATGACAATATTAGTGGAGGTCACAGTAGGTTAATTGTGACTTGTGGCTATAGCACTGCTGGACTCCAGCATTTAGTGAAATCCTTGCGTGTGGTTGTGTGTCTTTTGTTTATGGTAATTTGATGGAAAACGTGTTCCTTTTAAGTAGCTATGGTATGTTTTAAGGCAAAGAATGTAAATGTCATGTAAATATAACATGACCTACAAAGAGCCTGTACTTTTTGACTAAAGACGTCATGGCAGTTCATAAAAGACCAAAAGTTTGCTCAGGTTATGGGTTATACAGGTAATGTGATTATGTTTTCTGATTCAGATTATGACTCCGACTGCTTCATACTCGTCATTATTCTTTGTCCTTCCTACCAGCATCTTTCATTAATTTCATTGATAATTTAAAAAATATATAAAAGGGTTAAGATGTTCTGTTTTTCATGTCTGTACATCTGGATTAATGCGGCTGCCAAATGACAAAGTGAAGAGTCTAAACATCATGTAAATACAAAAGCTGTGAGGTGAGTTGGTGAGAGAGGGATATGTGAAAAGATTTTAGACAAGAAAAAGCAGGATGAAGAATGTTGCATGTTGAAGAATTTAAATCATTACTTTAAGGCATTTATTTAGCATTAAAACAGACAAAAAGAATTGGGAAAATGCTTGTTACATTTTACACATGCTTAATCAGATTGAGATCTAGGGAATTTGGAAGTCTTTAACTCTTTATTATGTTCCACAAACCATTCCTGAATAACTTTCACAGTGTGGTAGGGTGCATTATCCTGCTGATAGAGACCATTGCCATGAAGAAACACCTTTGCATTGAAGAGGCTGTACTTGGTCTGCAACACTGTTTAGGTTGTGGTAGGTATCAAAGCAACATCCATATGAATGTCAAGACCCAAGCTTTCCCAGAAGAACATTGCCCATAGCACCACACTGCCTCTGCTGACTTGATCGATGTGAAAAGCAGTGCCCAACAGAGTCATGGAGGTTCAGGTTTGAGTGCCTCATTTCAATTTCAAATTCTTGAACAACAAAAAAATCAGGAAACTATTGTCCTACCTTGGAGATTTTACCCATTAATCACTCCCAACTAATCAAATTTATTCTTTGAAGTATTGTCTCATGACTATCCTAGTGGGCAAGTGGCTGAAGGTGAGGGGTTGGGTGTCCCCTTCAGAAGGCCCAATGTCTCACTGCTTGCCCCACACTTTGTTATGGTCACACATACCTGTAAGTGTGTTAGCAGCCAAGGTTTCAGACTTACACTGTGCCGATTACTGGGATTATGAAATATTTTAACCAAAAAAAGTGTACTGATATTTGATAATGTTTCATAATGTTATAGATGTATGGAACCTATATAGTACAAAATGTATCACTATACCCAGTATCTCAGTAAAGGGCTAGCTGACACATTGGCTTCTTCTACCTACCAGCAATCATGAGGAAAAGTCACAAATAAAAGGGAAAGGCACAATAAGAGACAGGTGTGCCTCCCATTAATTTGTTAATTTCCCCACAGTCTGCCCCCACATCCCATAGAGATATTATTGCCTTTTTAACTTGTATTCTTTGGTCTTTTTGTGGGTCATTTGTTTATGGTAATTTGATGGAAAACTGAGTTTGTGTTCTGTCACATAAGGGTAAAGATGTCTGCAAAATAAATAATTGTAAATTGTTACAACTCTGGCTGAAATTAGGTCTAGGAATTTAATAGTAACATTGAGGTGACCATAAGAAAAGAAAACTAAGGTAGAGGGCGGCAAGGGAAACGCAAGACACCAGTTAGCACCAACAAAGATTTATTTCTCCTAACGAATATTTATAAATGTATATGTATGCACCAAATAATGAAACAATAATGCAACCAAGACAAAAGGGAGAAGGAACTTAAAGTGGTGCTAAAATCAAAGAAAGAAATATAACAAAAACATCCCACTAACTCCTCCCAATTCTCTAACTAAAAAAAAGAAAAGGAAAAAGTCTTGAGTGCAGATGCGCCCTGAACTTACACTACCTGACAAAACAAAAATACAGAATTAGCGCACACCACTACCCTAGTGTGTCTAATACAAGATATGTCCTGTGTGTGGATATGTATGGCACGTGCCCTGCTAGGCTGTTCCTGGTCTCCCTCTGCTTGTTACTGCGCTCTTCCATACATACATCGGCATCATTCAATCCATACCAAATCGGAACATGACTTCAAAGTCAACATGTAATGGTCATAGGTACCACAATCAAAATACGAACACCGTGATAACCCGACACCACAGCTGATCACAGCTCAGTCCCTCCCCAGCTCAGCTGATCTGTTCCTGATGCCGCTTGTGCTTTTTAAAGCTTCCCGCAGAGACATGATTGGAGGAGAATGGGGATGTCATTGTTAGACAAATAATGAGTGACAGCCGCGTATCCAGTAAGAGTCATTGGTGGGTGGTACCTAAAATCAAAAGGAATAGAAAGAGAAGACAAAACGAAGCAGTGGTTCCACTATTTGTAACAAAATGTTTTGTAAATGTGAAAGCTGAGGGCTAATTTGGTGATATACATCTACAAATGACCTGTTCTTTCTTGATATACATTCTCAGAAGAATTAGTATAGCCTGCATTGATGATGCCTTCTACATCAACTCCCTACCCCAGTTCACCCAACAAAGCCAAGATCCAAGCAGTAACAGAGTTGTCCACTGCCCAGAAAATCAAATACGTAAAGACATTTCTAGGATTTGCAAAAATTGATCTGAAATTCTGATAATTGCATAATATCTGATAATTGCAATCTCATTCCCTTCTCAAGCACAATCCCTTATTTTAAAATACCCTGGTCTAATCTAACAGATCTCTACAGAAAGACATTATAAGTAACAAGAAGCTACTTGTTGAAAACCCTTTCATTGTATGTACTGACCTCAAGAACATTAAATACTATAAAACAATAAAGCAATTAACCCCAAGAAAAGGTCTGATGGGACCTCATCCTTACATGATTTAATGTCATCTCATATTATCCATGCTCATGCTGGTACCACACTGATCCCAAACCTAACAACACCAACTTACTATGTTCATGCTTCACTGCTGCCATAAGCTTGGATATGAGCCACAAAATCACATGGGCCAAAAGTACTTCAAATAAAAGCAATGCCACTTCAGTCTTAGGGGAGCTCTAATAAATTGGGTTCCATTCTCACTGGCTAGTGACTTCAGCCATTTGGACAGCCAGGGGAAGTCTGTTATAACCCCAGTACAACTCAGGACTTGCAGGACAAGAAGTGCATGTCATCCTTGTACCTTGAGAGATAGTGGCTCCACCCAGCTAGAGTATGGTACATGGAGTAGAAAGAGGTGAGATAAGTGCATTAAGCTATCTTTTTAGGTCATTGTTATCTACACTGTGGTTTTTGTGTTTAATGTTTTTTTTGTTTATGTTTATGCTATGTTCATGTTCTCAGCCAGGTTTTAGGTTTTGTTTGTTTCTTTGTCATGTTTTGTCTAGTGTTAGCTTAGTCTGCCCTATGTCGTGTGTTTGTGTAAATAAAGCAGTGCTTCGCTGAATCCTGCACTTGGGTCTTCCATGGCATGCAGGCGCACGCACCATCACGGAGGTCCGGGTTCGAGCCCCGCACAGGGACAGTGACAGCATCCAAACTAATGGACAATTAATGGTGAGTATTGGGTATCATGGTTCAGAAAATTAATCAGGCCTATAGAAAACTAAGAAATACAGGAAGACAGCAAAATTGTTATAAAACAGAGCATAAGACACCAATTGCATGTCCTATGAATGCTGTGAGGAAACCCAAATTCTAAATTCCATACCCACTATCAACCTGCAGATGACCCTGTCCCCATTGATGCCCCTATCCAATCAGTTGATCATGTGGTAGCAACACAATGCACAAATAGGCTAGATTTATTATTTCATAAACTGCTGATCTCCTGGGATTTTGACACACAGTCTCTAGAACAGAGGGTCTGCACTTTGTTTATTAGTTTAGAGGAGAATGACCCGAGTGGTCTGAGCTGACAGGACATCAGGTTCCCCTATTATCAGCCAAGAACAAGGCTTTCATGGGCACAGGCTCACACATATTGGACAGCTGAAGACTAGATGGTTTTTTTTATCTGAAACTGAAGGACACCTGGTGAACCAGTGACAGGGTCATTGGTGCCTAAGGCTTATTGATATGTGTAGGGATCATCTAGCCTGATCCCACAGAAAAGCTGTTATAGTGCAAATTATTATCGATTCTGGCTATGTTCGAAAAGTGACAGAACACACAGTGTATAGCAGCTTGCTGTGTGTGGGGCTTCTTGGCTGCAGACCAGTCAGAGTGCCCATGCTGACCCATGTCCTCCATTAAAACTGTCCTACTGTCCTAGAATGGACATGTGATCATACAAACTGTACCATGGAGTAATGGAAGAACTTGGCCTAGTCTGATGAATCATGTTTACTTTTACATCTTGTGGATGGCCAAGTGCATGTGCTTAGCTTACCTTGGGAAGAGATGGCACCAGGATGTACCATGGGAAGAAGGTAAGCTGGCAGAAGCTCTACAATGTTCTGCTCTATAATGTTCTGCTGGGAAACCCTGGGTCCTGGAATTCATGTGCATGTTACATTGAGACATGCCACCTATCTGAACATTGTTGCAAACCATGTACACCCATTCATCATAAACAGTATTGCTCTGGAATAGTTTGGGGAACATGACAAAGAGTTCATGGTGGCTTCCAAATTCTCAAAAATCTCAGTGATATGTCCAAGGTCTTAAATTGCTCATACAGGATCCTAGATAAATTTCCTGCACAAAAGAGACAAAACTTTACAGAAAAAGCAAGAAAAAAACAAAATGCAACTTTTTTTATATATTATTTTAAATAATATAAACTGACCAAAAAAACTTTTATTCATTCAGTCCAAGACAGACAGACAATATACAATCACAACCCAATCACAGGTTCACTGAATGAAAGCTTTCTGCATAGATAATTTATTCTGGTTCTACATTTTATTTATTTTGTTTAATATATATTAAATGGCATGTTATGATCTTGTGTGTTCCATACTGTATCAGTAGATATCAGCAATTTATTGAAAAAAACAGAAAGATCCCTACAATTTACTATAACATACATGCATGCCTGGGCATTCATACTTACACCACTCTTAATGGTTGTAAATTTCCTAATTGTAAATCCTAAGTGTTTCTCACATGCTCTCATGCTGTGTATAAAGAATAATCACTTATGCTCGTTCATGCCCTGAAAAGCTGTTCTCTGTTCTTAGATCAGAAAAATCTAATCTTAGATTTTCTTGCACCGCAATCATTTTCAGAGCTTTACCATGTCCCATGCGTTTTAGAACAACGTAGTGCAACTGTAGCAGAGGTTTCAACCAAACTCCATGCATTTGTGGGTTTGCCCATACTTCCTTGAAAATCATCACCATTACTATATCCAGACCAAAATGTGAACACAATATTTCCCTTTTTCTATGGCTTGATATTCATATGAACTTTTTTGCATCTCCTAAACACTTCATCAGGCACTTTCATTTTAGCATCAGACATTAGATGAGCTTCATGGTAAACCTGCCAGTCTCCATCCTGGTCCGTCCTCCCCCTGATCCTGCTCCTGTACTGTGAGGTACAAAGTCAATTGTGGCTGTGCGTTTGATCTGCCCTTTGCTCTGACTCCAAAAGAACATAAATATAAAGCAAACTGCCACAGAGCTCAGGAAGGACAGAAAGCCCATTGTTACTGCAACCAGCAGTGTCTTCAAGTCAAATGGAAATGGCTGAGCATTGTATGAGCCGTTTACTGGTGGATGGGTGGATGAAAAGCTCCACCCATCAAGAAAGAAGTGGGCAGAGCGATTCCGAGATAAGGAAGTCATATATCTTCGCACCCACAGACTAACAGAAATTGTGTCATTCCCTGCCACATTGGATGCAAAGCAGTAGTAGATGCCACTATCTTGCACTTGTACATAACGCACCTCAAGAGTTCCATTGGACAGCACACGGATCCGACCAGTTGTAGGCAGAAGCGTCCGCTGAGGGCTCACCCAGATGACCGAGGGTGACGGGTCACCATCCACTTGGCAAAGGAACAGGACTGTTTGGCCTTCATCCACACGCATCTCCTGTGGCTTGCGATTTAGTATACGCGCCTGTCTACAAGTAAACAACACTGGAAGCTCAGCCTCTGTGAAATCCTGGAATGTTCTACCCTGCACCTGTACAGGTGAGGCACATTTAGGTGGCTGTTCATCGCTGCTTAGATGCAGATGACGCTGCAGGACCCAAAATAGTCGGCAGTCACAAGCAAGTGGGTTCTCATCCAGCCGAAGTACCTGAAGTGTCTCTATTGATTGGAACACAGTCTCTTCCAGTGTGGACAGTTGATTTAATGATACATTCAATAGCCGAATGTGAACAAGGCCACGGAAAGCACCTGGTTCCACCCTCTGGAGATTTCCACCAACTAAATGGAACTCTTGCAATCGTAGAAGGTCTCTGAGCAGATTTGGCTGGATGGAGGTGATAGGGTTGTAGGACAGGTCTAAGTAGAGTAAATAAACCAGATGGCGCAAAGAAGTATATGGCACAGAGCTCAGGTTGCAGTAGCTGAGTGTCAGAGAGGTAAGGTTGACTCCAGTCAAGCTATTAGGTAAGAGTGTATCCAGCCTGTGCCACTGGGACACTGTCAGCTCCCTGAGCTGAGTCAGCTGCCTAAATGAATTGTTGGGTAGCACTGTGAGACCAGTGTGAGAGAAACGCAGCCTCACCAGCCTGGGAAGCTGTGACAGTGCCTCAGTTGGGAATGAAGTAAGGTTATAGCCATCCAGGTTAAGTTCCTGAAGGTATAGTAGGCCACTGAAGGCACGATTTGAGATAAACACAAGCTCATTCTCATTCACTTCTAACTTCTGTAGAGATGGCATCTCATAAAACATGTCATTGAGAAACACAAGGATTTCATTCTTACTAATGTCCAGCAGACGGAGACTCTGAAGTCCAGAGAACACTCCAACCAAAATGACCTTCAGACGATTTTGGGAAATCCTCAGAATGAGAAGGTTTTGCAGGCCAGAGAATGCTTGCACTTCGATCACTGTCAGCAAATTTTCACTCAAATCCAATTCCTGAAGTTGTTCCAGATCAGAGAACTGATGTTTTCCAAGTGTATTCAGTAGATTATTGGCCAGATTGAGGCTTTGTGTGTTTTTATGGATACCCTCCGGTACAGAATTTAAGTGACATGAGGAACAGTTGACCTTAAGAGGTTCATGGAAGCACTCACAATTCTGAGGGCATGGCCAAGGTGGGATTTCTTCTACTGACCCACCTACTATGCACAGTTGTGCCACCCACCAATACACCATCCACAAATCAGCAGCTTCCCCAAACATTTGGAGTTCCACCTACAACAACAGAGGATAGTGGAAACCAGTGATTACTGTGGGGATTTGTTTTTAAATTGTTTTTAAATTATCACAATTGTCACACTTTTTAATGTCCTTCAATTGTTCTACAATTGAATAAACAAGTGAGTTATATAAAACTGCGACTATAAGGTTTGTTGACGACACATGCTGCCACTGTTGTGCCCTTGAGCAAGACCATTAACCTCTCTGAGGCCCTTGTGAGATGTGTATTTTGTTATTATATGGGCATTTCAGAGGGATTTTTGTGAAAGAGCCATTCACAGAAATTCATACACATTGCTTTGGAATCTCAAAGTAGATTTTGATATAACTGCATGAGACATAACATCATTTTATTTTTAGTGAATAAGATGTTTATTTATTATTTTTTATTTTTTTCTTGTTTACACGAACAGCTGAGCCCCTTTGGTGTGTGGGACGAGAGTAGCAGGTGTAGGATTGGGATCAGGCGAGGATCTCTGTGAGAGTCCCGGACTCAAGCAGTTACTTTTCCATAAATGTGTGTTGGCAGCTTGGCAGTTATCTAATACATAGGAAAGCCAGACTTTGGTCAGCATGACAGCACTAGTGTGTGTGTGTGTGTGTGTGTGTGTGTATACGTGTGTGTATACGTGTGTGTGTGTGTGTGTGTGTGTGAAAATGTCTATCAAGCCAAATTAAATTGTAATACATTCATGATTTTAAAACTTTTAAAAGCTGTGAACAGCTAACTTTAAATTCTTGCATTTGCAGGTGAAGGAAATTTTAAAGAAAAAAACAGGAATCTTGATGCAACATGTCTGTTTCTTTTCAGGTCCACATTGTTACCCATTATAACCCAATATTTCTAATGCTTAATTAAGATGTTAATAGAGTTATACAGTTAATATCAGAGTATGGAGTTTATATAATTGTGCAGTTCTTGTTGCAGAACTGCTACGAAGGACTGACATCATTTGTGGTCACAATAAGTGGTTATCAAACTTTTTATATCCATTTAACTATGAAATAAATTTTCTATCAGTATAGATTCATTTCATCTTTGTTCATTTATTATGTGTACAGTAATGTTTTGCTGTTTATTGCAGTCATAAACATGTACTTGTATGTATTAGAATATATTAGGTTTGGGGTTATTGTGGTTAAACCCAAGTTAAACAAGCTAATAACTATGAGATATATAGTTATAGCTCTTATAAAGATGTGTTGTTGTTTCCAACTATGTAACTAAATAAAATTAAAATGACAAATTCCTACATAATACCAGTAGGTAAATTAGCTACGACAATCTGTGTGTGTGTAATATAATCATATAACATCACTCTTTCTAAAGACTACCTCCTGTGTCCTTGTTTACCTTACTGTCTTCCAGGAAGAGTTTTATAGGTTTTTTTTTGGTTAAACTTTTAAAACAGCATCCGAGTTTATGATTAATTTATATTTTATTTCTCATTCTAACTGTATCAAAGTCTCCTGAGAGTGAAGAGTAAAGCATGCAAAGTTTCAACAAGCAAAGAGACAACAACAAATTTACCAATTCATTTAATTTAGTGTCATTTTGTACAGCGTTCCATGATAAAGGTGCTGTATACTTAGATATATATATATATATATATATATATATATATATATATATATATATATATATATATATATATATATATATATGTATATATAATTTTTTTTTTTTTTTGCCTATTTCTATATTAGGCGTTGTACATTGAATAGGCGTTGCTGAACGTTGTATTTAAAGAAACAAGGTTTAGCAGTGATTTTTAAATAAAAGTGAGGCAGTGAGTCTGATTGGAGACTGAATATTAGTACATTTAACAGTGGTGTGTATAATATTTGTGCTTAGAAAAATTTTAAGCACAGTGATATACACTGTCCAGTGTATGTAAACCCACTATGGGCAAAGGCAATCAGGTGGCTCACCATTATCTAAGGCAAAAAAATGTAAACTGGACTAATAACATTTTTGCTTGAAAGGAAAAAACAGATAAAATTAATTTTACCTTCAGTTTAGACCCACCTGATGCCCTGTAATGGACCAGCGTCCTATCCAGGGTGTACTAATGCCTTTCGCCAAGTGTTACTATGAATAAATTCCCAAGATAAAGCTCTTACAGAAGAATATATTTATCAAGATTAACTTTATACCCACTTTCTGTTTTATTCATCTCTATGCAATGATACAATGATAAGGTTTAACTAAATATTGTGTATCAAGTTCATCAAAAAGAATTTAAGTAAAGCCTGCTATAATTTTAGACATTATAAAATAGGGTAAAGTTTTAAAAAATAAATTGATCTAAATTGCTGGGGTTTTTTGTTTGTTTGTTTGTTTTACAGTTGTTCCCGGACCTCACTTTGACAACCACCTATATAAAGTTGTAATTAGCAAGAAATAGTGCTAAAAAAACATTAATAAAATGACTGGCCAGAACAGGTGAACAAAATATCCCCACAGAACTCGTAATGATTAATGGCAACTTACCGGAGAGTAAGTATCGATTGCCTTGAACACTAGTCCCAGTAAACCGCTCGCGCAAAACTCATCGTCCTCTCGCTTATTGTTTTAGTCTCCCTGTGCGTCTGAAAGCGCGCGGACGCACGAGGGTTAACGGTCCCTGCATGACTCCTGAGCCACGGTGACCGAGCCAGCACAAAAGGGTCCCAGACATGGGACACCTTAGCGCTCGAGACTGGGTATTGATTTATGATCAATTTTGTTTTTTTTGTTTTTTTTTTTAGATTTTCTCACCACCTGCTACATGACACCGCCTCGAGAGATTAAAAAAGGTCCGTGTCCGTACTAAGAGTGTATGTGTATGTATGCATGAATGCATTTGTCTATTATTAATTGATTTATTCCTAATAAACAGGGCTCCACCATTACATCACCTGGGAATTTATACGCAGTGTCTATGAACCTGCCAAATCTGCGGATTTAAATAAACACACACACACACCCAAATTCACGCGCCAGATGGATGAGCAGTTCATTTCGGGAAAGCGTAAAAACATGCTAGTGCACAGAAAATCCTAAAATATTTAGTATCTCCAAAGATCAGGGTAGTTATCATACTAATATCATATTATTTTATTCTAAAAATAAAACAGCATGGGGAGAGAAAACAGTGTGTCATCATGCCACATCTACACCTTTGATTAAAGGAAATGACTTTTACTTTTTAATTAGACTTCAGTGACAATATGCAGTGGAATAAAAAGCGTGTGGATGGAAAATTCTGTTCATGAGTCATTGGAAGGTGTCTGGGGCTCTAAATAACCCAAGAGGATGACTGCCAAATTGGTGTAAACGAAATGGAGTTGAAAAGTATATTGGAGTCAAGGATATCTGCCCATATCCTTTAGTCAAATCCAGTGTTAAATAAATGTGTTCAGTTAAAACACTGAACTGACTTTCCTAAAGCGGACTGACTCCAATATCCCTCTGGAACCAGGATCACAAGGATAGACAAGTCACTGGGGGACTTTCCGATTAGACCCAAATCAAACATGGCCATAAGCTCCTCCGGTACCACTTGTTGTTTGTTTTCAGGCAAGCGTTAGTGGTAGCTGCATACCACCACCCCTGCAGCGTATCAGTGTGGTGTTTTATGAGATTAGTGCATGTTGGAAAATTCCACTTGAAACTTGGCAACTGTCATGATATGGGATGGTGAGAAATGGTCTCCACAGGGGACCAGAGTGGATTGAGATGCACGTCCTAGTCCCAACTCCACCCTCTCTGGAACTACCTTTGCTAAAGGAATTATCAGGGAAGGGTTTTGTGGAGGGACATGAACCCCATTACTGATGATCAGGAACAGGGAAAAGGAATAGAGTAGATAAGGAGGAGGATAAGGGGGACTTCCTGTCCCTGCTCCTGCACCTGGATTGCAGTTTGTCTGTCATTTCAGCTGAGTTTTGCAAATCAGTTATGCTGTGCAAGGACCTGATCATTTATGATTGCCTTCATAAAACTATGCATACAAGAACAAAGAAAATCAGTACTTCCAATAATTTTGTGTTCAACGCAGCAGCAAACATTTACATACTATTTTACGCGTACGCTCATACAGTAAAATTCAAGGCCATGTGGTCCTGTGGAATAATCTGTATTTTTTTAGAAACGATAAAATAAATTAGTATTTTATTTAAGTATCCACATTTTTGTAGTAGGTTTGTTAAAACATGGTGTTTAGCTTGAGGTTACTACATGTAATGGTACTGAAAACATGTTCCAGTGAAGACCATAACAGCAAATATTTTCTATATTTTCAAATATATATCTTAACACAACACCCTGTCTAAAAAATACAACATACATTCAAATGTATACGAAATGTAAAGCAACATCAAGAAGATGCCAGATTGTTGTACATGAACATTTTAGAAGTTGAAGTTGCATAAGATTGATTTCACACACATACTGTATACAAGCTCTGTTAAACCACGACAGACTGTGTTACACTTCTTAATACTAAATTGGCTTTTACACATAAAAGGAAATTTATTCAGCAATGTTAATGCATACATGTTGTATAGGAGTGATTTTTTGGCAACATCTTCCATTCCTATTTTTCTCTGATGGCTGACTCAGCTTCTCTCCATCTGTTACCACTGTGTGTCATGCTATTAAGAGTGTGTGTGTGGGAAGGAGATGACCCTGGTACCTCTGCTGTGCTCTAGCCAAACTCCACAACTTTCTCTCAACCTGGATTATGTTACAATTTCCTTTGCTTGCTTTAAAAGATTGGTGTTTTATCACAAGTCCCTTTGCCGGCTGACTTCAATTCCTGCTTGTTTTGGGGGGTATTTTGCCTTCAATTGTACTTGTAATTTTACAGGTGATTGACTTAGTTAATGCAGAAGATTTCACTTAAAAAAAAAAAGTCTTGGGTTGTTCAAATTATGTGTCCATCTGTGAAGCGCTGTCCAATGAGATGTGAAGCTGAATTTGAGAAGATAATTCATTGTGCATCTTTTGTCAGCAGTCATATTATCAATTATCAATGAATACAAGGGAACCTACAGTGGCTGAGAAGTGCAAAACAAAATAACAAATCAAAAAACACAAGGACGATTCAGACAAAGCAGAAAACGAAGGTATAGTTTGCGACTGGAATTCTTCCCTCTTATTGAAAGAATCATCTGTCACTCAGGATATACAGGAAGTCCAGCAGGCTGCAGCAGTAGGAAGTGGATTGGTGTGTGTATGAATGCAGCTCTGCGCTCCTTACTACCTTTAATCTGGAATAGGTTGGTCTTTGAAAAATTCCTGCATTCTTTAGGTGTGTTTTAGAGATGGCAGACTAATCTTTATGCCATGATACACTATCAGTATATCCAAAATCATGGCATATAAACATTCTGCCTCAAAGTAGCGCTGAATGAATTCCATTTTCTTATGAATATAAATATATGCTTGTTATTTTCTTTAAAACATTTAAAGTTTAATAGTTTAAAGTGAAGGCAGAACTCCACACATGTACGAGAAATAAAGTTAGATACACAATTTCCGACTTCTTGTATATCTTGAGTGACAGATGTCTCATCCAATCGGCAGTAAGAATTCCATTACACGTACTATACCTACCTTTTCCAGTTTGTCTGAAATGTCTGATGAACTGTTTTCGGATTTTGCTATTGTGTTTTCTTCTGACTTGATATTTTGTTTTGCACTTCTCGGCCACCTTAGGAACCAGTTCTATTGGCAACCATGCATACACACATGGCAAAAGAAAGGTGGTATGCTTCAGATCAAAAGCAGTTCCTTCCTCTCTTCATAATCTTCTCTACCAAATTCTGCACAGACTGTAACCCGAACGACCTGCTGCACCACTGCAAAATCTTTAGAATGGGTAGAAATATTACAATTTCTGTTTATTTAGTAATAGCATTTTCAGATACTAATTTTTCAAACAATTTTTTTATAAATATTATGTGAAAAGCTGTGGACAGTGGAGTCCAAATTAAACATTCCACTCTGCTGGCAAAACTAAATATTAGGAAATATCGCTAAATAATAAGATAATCGCTATATAATAGAAGAAGATATAATATCTGATAGCATAAAGTTATATGAAATTGTACTGATTTTTGTTTTAAAAAATAAAGAAACATAAAATAAGTTTAAATAAGGTGGTATAATTTATTTGAGCAACATAAAATATTATAGTAGTACTAAAGTGTATTTTTCCCAACATTCCAATATTATAGCTCAAAGGAAACGTGCAAATAAAATATTAAATAATAAGAACAGTAAGTACATTTTCTGTTATTAAATCATTCAGCAGCACATTTTGCACAAGCGGACTACTCTAGGTTGGTGCACTTGTGTTTCTTAAATGTCTTGAAATAAGTGAATCTCTGTCCACACTGTGAGCAGTGATACGGCTTCTCTCCTGTGTGAACGCGCTGGTGTGTTTTGAGATTACTCTGGTATGCAAAACTCTTCCCACACTGTAAGCAGTCATAGGGCTTCTCTCGTGTATGAAAGGGTTGGTGCCTTTCCAGATTTCTCTTTTCATTAAAGCTCTTCCCACACTGTAAGCAGTGATACGGCCTCTCTCCTGTGTGGACGTGCTGATGTTTCTCAAGATTTCTCTGCTGATTAAATCTCTTCCCACACTGTAAGCAAGGGTACGGCTTTTCTCCCGTATGAACACGCTGATGGATTTGAAGTTCACCTTGTTGATTAAATCCTTTCCCACACTGTGTGCAGTGAAAGGGCTTCTCTCCTGTATGGATGCGCTGATGTTTTTGAAGATCGCCGTGTTGATTGAAGCTTTTCCCACACTGTAAGCAGTGATACGGCTTCTCTCCGGTATGGATACGCTGATGGGTTTTCAGGTGACTCAGCTGATTAAAACTCTTCCCACACTGTGAACACTGATACGGTTTCTCACCTGTATGGATACGCTGATGTGTTCTGAGGTGGCTTAGCTGATTAAAGCTCTTCCCACAATGGTTGCAGTGAAAAGGCTTCTCTCCGGTGTGAACGCGCTTATGATCTTTGAGATTACTCGGCTTTTTAAAACCTTTTCCACACTGCGAGCAAAGATACGGCTTCTCTCCCGCGTGGATGCGCTTGTGTTCTAAAAGACGACTCAGGTGTATGAAACTTTTCCCGCACTGTGAGCAGTGATAGGGCTTCTCACGTGTATGGATACACAGGTGTCTTTGTAGAGTGCTTGTTCTATTAAAGCTCTTCCAACACTGTGAACAGGGAAATGTCTTCAGCACGGTGTGGACACACTGGTGCTTACTGAGATTATGGAGATTAGTAAAATCCTTCCCACATTTTGAGCAGTGATTGGTTTCTTTCTGCATTTGTTCCTGAGTAGTGTCAGAGCATGTTTGCTCACTGTTGGAGCTTCCTGTGTGCGACATCATATTGTCATTTGTAGTTTCTCTTGATATCATCAATCTCATATTTTCCTCAGAATGGCTTCTCCTTATGTGATTGTAAAGGTAAATTTGACATCTGAAGGAAATCTGACACCAGGAGCAGGAGAAAAGTTGCAGCAGGGCATCGTTTAATTCTGGAGCATAAAAAATGCAAAGTATTAGTAAGTCACTGAGATAAGACCACATAGTCTACAATTTCTGTTTAGGTTTCTGTGATAGGTTTAGTAATACTGTTATATATATATGGGGAATGAATATTCCTACAGATTAAATATTTATTTTGTCATTCAGTGGAATAAATGTATATTTAATAAAATACTATAGATATATATATATAGATATATATATAGATATATATATACACTTACTGGCCATTGCAAAAAGAACACCTGTATGTACACCGGCTCATACAGATAGAAAATCAAATAAAACATCAAATAAAATCAACAGTGATCTATTACTCTAAATAGTCACTTTAATAGGAACACGTCTGTACATCTCTGTCCACATTACATATTTTGTAATGCGGTGAAAACAAGTACACACAAATGCTCCAACAAACTATTTTATTATTCTATTCCTTATTTTTTTTATGTTTACATACAGTTACTTTATGTAAAAGTACTTAGAAAATAGAAAAAAATTAAATAGGTATAAATGGCATGTACAAAAATGTAAACACCATTTTCTAGATGTAAAGTATAAGAAATTGTATTAAACTCATTAGGCTTTAACTGACTCAATAGCATTCATTTTTCAGGCAAGAATTGTAACTAAGAAAAATAATTTGACTATAATCAATTCCACGGTTCTTCAAACCTTATGCTAAGACTATACAGCCATGGGGTTCTCTAAGCACCGAAAAATGAAGCCTCCAAAGCAGTGGAAGGCCATCAGCAGATCAAAGAGCTCCCAATTTCCACGGTCAAAAATGTTAATAAAAATGACAGTTAAGGGGGAAATGTGCAAGTCAAGGGGAAAAAAATAAGACCAAGAAACCTTTCAGATTTAGGCCAGAATTTTGCTAAGCAAAATCGCTACATGGTACGTAGGACCTGTAGGAAGGTTTAGCTGACACAAGAGCAGTGTTGCTTACAGAAACATAATCTGCATGGAAGAGTCATCAGATGTCCTCATCTGATGCAAAAGAGCATACAGATGATCCAGAGTGATTTTGTAAAGAAGTGCTATGGACTAAAGCAGTAAAAATGGAAGTCACTGGCCACAATTCACAAAGGTGTGTTTGAAAATAAAAGAAGCATCATTTGGTGATAGGACCTTCTTGCCACAGCATGGGAGTATATCTATTATGCTTTGGGGCAGTGTCACAGCCAGTAGTGGAAAAATATATCGCAAGTAGAGGCAATAATGCATTTCAGTTAATATTACCAAATTCTGAGAGCAAATGTGACACAATGGGTCAGAAACCTGAATGATTAAAAAAAAAACCTTAAAATCCACCGGTAATTATTACAAGAATGCAAGCTGAATTGAAATGCTCTCCAACTCTCCTGAAAATTGAAAATATAGCAATATAGCACCGGGATATCTCAGAACTAGAAGCATTCTGCAAGCGAGACTGAGTGAGCATTCATTACACAAGAACAAGATCCTCTTGATTGGATAGAAAAGTGTGTGGAAGCTGTGATGTCTGTCACAGAAGGTATTACCAAGCACTGATTGAAATCCAATGCAAACTTGTGTACATGCCCCGATTACTATTTCATTTTTCTCCATTTTAATTTTTGTTCCATGTTCATCAAATAACTGTGCAGATATGCAGTTTGACCAGGAATGCCTAAACATTTGCCTACTGCATAGTTCCTAACTGCATGAAGATTAATTTGAAGATCATATGGCGCAGTCGGACTACTCTATATTGGTGCAGTTGTGTTTCTTAAATGTTATGAAATAAATAAATCTCCATCCACACTGTAAGAAGTGATACAGCTTCTCTGCACTGTGAATGTTCTGTTTTTGAAGATTGCTCTGTTGAATAAAGCTCTTCCCACACTGTGAGCAGTGATATGGCTTCTCTCCCGTGTGAAAGCACTGATGCTGTTAGAGATGATGCTGGTAAGTAAAACGTTCTCCAGACTGTGATCATGGACACTTCTGTCTTACATGGACACACTGGTGCTTACTGAGATTATGGAGATTAGTTAAATTCTTCCCACATTTTAAGCAGTGATTGGTTTCTTTCTGCATTAGTTCCTGAGTAATGTTAGTGTGATGATTATCAGACCATGTTACGGCAATGTTGGAGTTTCCTGTGCGCATCAAATTGTCATTTTTATTTTCTCTTGACATCATCAATCTCATATTTCTCATAAATCTCATAAGTTCTTGGACATCCACATCTCCAAGGATCTGTCTGGGCATCAGAACACCTCAGCTCTGGTTAGGAAGGCGCAACAGCACCTTTGCTTCCTGAGAAGACAAAAAAGTCCATCTATACCCTACGAGCCTGACCACTTTTTACTGCTGAATCATTGAGAGCATCCCAGCAAGCTCTAACACAGCGTGGTATGGCAGCTCCATAGCGTGTGTAAAGAAATCACTGCAAAGGGTGATGAAAACCGCCCAACACATCATCGGCACCCAACTACCTGCCATTGAGTCTCTTCACCACAGCAGATGTGAAAGAGATACAAGACCATCCACATCAGAACCAGCAGGTTCAGAGCCAGTTTTTCCCAACAACCATAAATCTACTGAACTCTACACTGCTAGGACTCTTATGTCTCACTAACACTTCACCACCTTGCAGTTCTCCTCCACCCTGTACATTCTGCTACATCTTCTCTGCATAATATATCATTATAAATGTACACTATCTATCTATCTATCTATCTATCTATCTATCTATCTATCTATCTATCTATCTATCTATCTATCTATCTATCTATCTATCTATCTATCTATCTATCTATCTATCTATCTATCTATCTAGATCAGACATAAAATTATGAGCACCTGCCTTATATTTTTTTGCTGCCAAAACAGCCCTGACCAGTTGAGGCATGGACTCCACTAGATCCCTGAAGGTGTGCTGTGGAATCTGGCACCAAGATGTTAGCAGCAGATCCCCACCTCGCAACTTACAGGACTTAAAAGATACTTCGGATAGATACTGACCACTGCAGACCAGGAACACATCACAAGAGCTGCTGTTTTGGAGATGCTCTGATCCAGTCGTCTAGACATAACAATTTGTCCCTTCATCAAACTCACTCAAATCCTTACGCTTGCCCATTTTTCCTGCATCTAACTCATCAACTTTGAGGACAAAATGTTCACCTGCTGCCAAATATATCCCACCCACTAACAGGTACCATGATGAGAAGATCATCAATGTTATTCACGGCACCTGTCGGAGGTCATAATGTTATGCCTGATCGGTGTATACACTATGCACACTTGGACAAAATTGTTGGTACCTTTCCATTAAAGAAAGGAAAACCCACAATGATCACTGAAATAACATGAAACTGAGAAAAAGTAATAATAAATAAAAATGTACTGAAAATTGACTCATGAAATTCAGATATTGCTTTTGAAATGCGGTTCAACAAGCATTTAAAAAAAAACAAACTAATGAAATTGGCCTGGACAAAAATAATGGTACCCTTTACTTAATATTTTGTTGCACAACCTTTTGAAGCAATCGCCTGCAAGCAAGCGATTTCTGTAACTCTCAATGAGACTTCTGCACCGGTAGACAGGTATTCTGGCCCACTCCTCTGAGCAAACTGCTCCAGCTGTCTCAGGTTTGAAGGGTGCCTTTTCTAATCTATCTCTATCTACCAGGAGCAGGAGAAAAGTTGCAGCAGGGGAACATTCAATTATGGAGCAAGGATTAGTGATTTATTTTTAGAAACTCATTTTTTTTAATCTGTTAAAACAAAGGATATTGAGAACACTGCCTCAAAAGCAAATGAACTATGCCCTCTGCTGATGGCAAAAGATACACTTACACACAAGCTCGATGTACGGAAGAAATCATTTCTTAAAGACAAAATGTATATTTAATTGTACATCTTTACTAGCAGCTTTTCATGATCCATGTATCAGTACTGGAATGAAATGAAGAAACAAGAGAGCACAAATTTAAAGTAGGAAGCCATCTTTATTCAAGGAACATAAAATACTTATACTCAACAGCCACTTTAATAGGAAAACCTGTCTACCTGCTCTTCATGCAATTATCCAATCATCCATGTTGGAACAACATAATGCATAAATTATGCAAATACAGGTCAAGAGCATCTGTTGATGTTCATAGCAAACATAATAATGGGGGAAAATGTGATCCAGCATGGTTGTTAATTACCAGATGGGCTGATTTGAATATTGGTACTTCTACTTCTACTGAAATACTGTTGATGTCCTGGGATTTTCATACACAACAGTCCCAAACCTTTCAGCCAAACTACCCCAAATAAAAATCAAGAATGTTCTGCAACCCTCATACTTGATTACATTTTACTGCTGTGTCTTGACCAATAGTATTTCCGAATATGGCAACTTCTCTATGGCTTAAAAAAAGGCTTGGTCATCAACATAACTAAGAGTTAACCAGAGAATCACCAAAGCCCAACAGCTTAGCCTGGAGCATATGTACAGTGTTTGTTGACCGTGGAAACCCTAAGCATAATCAAGCTCCATCATCATCAAGGACACCTCCCACCCCTATAACCACCTGTTTGTCAGGCTGCCACCTGGGAAGCACTATCAGACCATGCACTTCCAGATTATTGGAAAGTTTCTATCCTAAATCCATCAGCACCTCAACCACTCCAATTCTACCTCAATTCCCAGAGTCTGTTCTGTCCAGTATCGAACAAGACACTACACTACAGCCTGGAATAGTGCAGAAGGTGCCCAAAAAATTAAAAAAAATTAGTAGCCAGCAGTTTTGATACAGTCAAACCAGCCCACCTGCACCAACAACCTTCTATCTAAATTTGAAGACTATGTGGCACAAGCCATCTGCTCCACATTGGTGCACTTGTGCTTTTTAAATGTCTTGAAATAAGTAAATCTCTGTCCACACTGTAAGCAGTGATACGGCTTCTCTCCTGTGTGAATGCGCTGATGCGTTCTGAGATTACTCTGGTAAGCAAAACTCTTCCCACACTGTAAGCACTGGTATGTCTTTTCTCTTGCATGGATACTGTGGTGTTTCTGAAGATCACGCAGTTGATTAAAGCTCTTCCCACATTCTGAGCAGTGATACGGCCTCTCTCCTGTGTGAATATGTTGGTGTCTCCGTAGAGATCTTTTCGTATTGAAACTCTTTCGACAGTTAGAGCAGTGAAATTGCTTCTCTCCTTTGTGAATAAGTTCGTGCTCTTTGAGATTACTCTGTCGGGTAAATCTTTTCCCACACTGTGCGCAATGAAAGGGTTTTTCTCCTTTGTGAATACGCTGGTGATTAAAACTCTTGGTATGCTCTGAACAGTAGTACAGCTGCTCTCCGGTGTGAATGCCCTGGTGTCTTTGGAGATCACTTTGTTGAATAAAACTCTTCCCACACTGTGAGCAGACATACGGCTTCTCTCCTGTGTGGATACGCTGGTGCCTTTGTAGGGTGCTGCTTTTATTAAAACTATTTCCACAGTGTGTACAGAGATACGGTTTCTCTCCTGTGTGAATGCGCTGATGCTCTTTGAGTTGACGTTGTTGTCTGAAATACTTTCCGCACTGTAAGCACCGATACGGCTTATCGTCCGTGTGAATGAGCTGGTGGTTTCTGTAACTACTCCGTTCACTGAAACGCTTTCCACATTCTGAGCAATGATACGGCTTATCTCCTCTGTGAATACGCTGGTGTTTTATTAGAGTACCTTGATCAGTGAAATGCTTGTCACACTGTGAGCAGTGATAGGGCTTCTCTCCCGTGTGAATGCGCTGGTGTCGTTGAAGGTTGCCATGTTGATTAAAACTCTTCCCACACTGCGAGCAGTGATACGGCTTCTCTTTTGTGTGAATGCGCTGATGTTGTCGAAGATGACACTGGTAAGTAAAACTCTTTCCACATTGTGAGCAGGGAAGGGGCTTTTCTCGTACGTGGACACACTGGTGCTTAGTGAGATGATGGAGATTTGCGAAATCCTTCCCACATTTTGAGCAGATTTCATTCTGCATTTGTCCATGACTGACTGAGCTTCCTCGGGACATCATATTGTCATTTTTGTTTTCTCTTGATAACAGCAATCTCACGTGTTCTTCGTAGTGGCTTCTCCTTATGTGATTGTCAAGGTAAATTTGAGAAGTGTAGGAAAGTTGACACCAGGAGCAGAAGACGACTTGCAGCAGGGCATGGTTCATTTCTGAAGCATAAAAAATGAAAAGGATTAGTAACCCTCAGTGCAATTCATATTTCTATCACTACCTTGATGGTCTATAAAAATATTAGAATTGCTTAATAAGTAAGTAAGTTTAGGAATACTTTGCTGAAACCAAATGTTTTGAGAATTCTGTTTGAAAAGCAAATGAACAATGCCCTCTGCTAGTGAAAAAATTATATATAGATATTTATATAACATTATGCGACAGCAATATTATATAGGCTTATTCCTCAACATAGGAATAACTTCCTACAGAATAAATATTCAGTCATTCATCTTCAGCGACCGTATGATGAATCTGGATCCTATTCCAGGAATATCAGGCATGAGGCGGGAATGCACCCATGATGGGAAAGTTCTCTCTTCTTACTGAGCAAAACTTTCTCAAATTCAAAAATTTCTCAAAATGTGGTTTAATACACTTTGTTGTTGCTTATAAGTTTTGTTTTTAACCGACTACTTTCTGAATTTGAAGATCACAGGCTGAATGCTCCATGTTGGTGAACTTGTGTTTCTTAAATGTATTTAAATAATTAAATCTCTGTCCACACTGTGAGCAGTGATAGCACTTCTCCCCCGTGTGAATGCGCTTGTGTGTTTCCAGATTATTCTTATAAGCAAAACTCTTCCCACAGTGTGAACAATGAAATGTTTTTTCTCCTGTATGAATGCGCTTTGCTGATTAAACCTCTTGCCAAATTGTGAGCAGTGCTACGGCTTCTCTCCAATGTGAACGCGCTGGTGTATTTGAAGATGACCCCTTTCCGCACTGTGAGCAGAGATACGGCGTCTCCCCAGTGTGAATACGCTGGTGTCTATGTAAAACACTCATTTTATTAAAACACTTTCCGCAACGAGAGCAGCGAAATGGCTTCGCTCTGGTGTGAATGCGCTGATGCTCTTTGAGATGACGCTGTTATGTAAAATGTTTGGCACAATATAAGCAGTGATAGGGCTTCTCTTGTGTGTGAATACGCTGGTGTTGTTGACAACTACTCTGGTCAGTAAAACTTTTGCCGCACTGTAAACAGTGATAGGGCTTCTCTCCTGTATGAAAACGCCAGCGTGTTCTGAGATGACCCTGGCAGGTAAAACTCTTCCCGCACTGTGAGCAAAGATATGGCTTCTCCCCTGTGTGAATGCGCTGGTGTTGTTGAAGATGATTCTGGCAAGCAAAACTCTTCTCACACTGTAAGCAGTGATACGGTTATTCTCCTGTGTGAATTCGTTGATGCTGTTCAAGAGCCCTTTCTTTATTAAAAACCTTTCCCACACTCCGAGCAGCGATATGGCTTCTCTCCTGCGTGAATATGCTGGTGTTGTCTGAGAGTATATTTCACAGAAATCTTCTTCCCACACTTTGAGCAATGATAGGACTTCTCACCCGTGTGAATGCGCCGGCGTGCTCGGAGATGACTCTGGCAAATAAAATTTTTTCCACACTGTAGCCAGTAGTATCGTTTCTCACCTGTATGAATGCGCTGATGTATTTGGAGATGACATTGGCAAGTAAAACACTTCCCACAAAGTGAGCAGCGACACGGTTTCTCGCCTGTGTGAATGCGCTGGTGTTGCCAGAGATGATTCTGTTGTCTGAAACTTTTCCCGAACTCTGAGCACTGATATGGTTTTTGTCCTTTGTGAGTGCGCTGGTGTGATTGGTGAGTACTTGTGTATAACTCCTGCCACATTGTAAGTAATAATATGTTTTTTCTCCCTTGTGTAAGTCTTGGTGTCGCTGAAGAGTGCTCTTTTGGTTAAACCTTTTTCCACACTCTGAGCACTGAAAAGGCTTCTCACCTGTGTGAATGCGCTGGTGTTGGTGAAAATGACTCTGGTAAGCAAAAACCTTTCCACAATCTGAGCATTAAAATTCTTCCTTTTGCATTCAACCTCTAATAGTGCTAGTGTGGAACATACCAATGGATGCTTGCTGTGTACTGGAGCTGTGCATCACATTATCACTTTCTCTCAATAACATCACCATATGTTTTGCAGGGTGATTTCTCCTTATGTGATTGTCAAGGTAAATTTGAGATGTGTAGGATATATTGGACACTGGGAGCAGGAGAAGACTTGTAGCAGGGCATCATTCATTTCTGGGGTATAAGAATGAAAAGAATTAGAAACTCACCGGGATTAAATTTTTACAGCTCTATTCCCCCTCCCAAAACAACAATATGAGTGCAACAGCTTGACAAAGTCTCCCCAAAACCCATATGTGCGGGATGTTTACAGCAAAACCTTAGGTAATATAAACATAGAGGTATTGCAAGGTACCATATAAAACCATTTTACCAAACTGGCTGCCAAGAACAGGTTCCATGGTTAATTTGTCAAGTTTATCATTCAGCAACAAGATCTACCTGCTTGGCTGCTCCCCACTTTTGAGAGATCATTTATGAGACTCAGATCCAGACCAACAGCAGGTGATGCCACACCAAGTAACAAACTTCTAGAAAAGGTTTCCCATTTAGATGCAAGCTCATCAAATACGTTACCAGTCCAGTCCACCATGCCCAACCTTGCTATAAGTGACCTAGTCACCACAGAATTGTACCAAAGTTTACCACATCTTGTTCTGTTTGTGATCAACCCAAGGCTCCTAGAGTTCCAGCTAAAGACAGGAAAACCGTGATACACTGAAGGCTTTGAACTCACTTTGAACTCACTTCTCTGTGGATTTTGTACCTGGATTTTGTGTGGAGTCTTACATAAGCATCGCCATACTGGTAGAGCTCTAGGAATGTTATCAGATCCCAATCTCAAGTCTTCCGACTGCCTAACATACTGCAAAGCCCCTGTTTTTGCATGTCTCCCATCTCTTCCTGTCTCAGGAGCATACTTTTGACTAAACTAAAAATGGGTCAGTTAAAATCACCCTGTATTTACCAACTCCAAACTGGAAAGGTCACAGCTTGAGACAATCATCCGGTTCAACTGGTGTTAGTTACTCAAACTGAGTTGCATGGTCTAAGGCTTGAGGAACTTCCAATTTATGTCAGCATAAACATTGTTAGAAGCATTCATACAGAACAGCCACTGTGAGCTGAAGGTTAGTGGGTAATTATAATATAAAGCAGGGCTGTACGTAACCATTTGAGGAGCATTTTTTCTTCCAGAGGTAGTCGAATGCGAGTCCAAGGTCTTTGCCGTAGTCATCTTTGTACCACATCAAGAGTTCTTGTCCTGGTTTGATGGGTTGACAGCAACGATAAAGAATGCCTCCTCGATACTGGAAAGCCACAAGATTTTGTTCTTCTTCATTACGTGCACAATTCACATACCTGGAAAATAAGGAGATAGGCAGTCAGCAACAGATGAGAGAGAGAGAGGAAGGGATCTGTCATCAATTGGATGATCCATGCAAGGAAAGCTACAATGCAGCATATCTGTACAGGGGATTATGTTGCCATTTCACAGCTACAGGGGCTGACGCAATCCCCACAATCCAAGATTGCTCACATTTGTATGGGTTTCCTACAGTGTATCCATTTTTCTGCCATCTCACAAAAACAAAAATGGTGCTGGACTAGATATAAATAATTAGCCTTTATTTGACACATATCTTGGGACAGCTGAATGCAGGGTCAGTCATGTTGCGGTGCAACTGGATTAGAGGGAATTGGGGGCCTTGTTCAAGGGCCTAACAGTGGCAGCTTGGTGGTGCTGGGGCTGCTTGAACCTGATCTTCCGATCAACAGACCAGAGCTTGAGCTACCACCACCCCATATGTCAAATCAATAGGATATTTACATGCTTTGTCTGTAAATCCCTTGTAAGCTCAGATAACACTTTGTGATTATTGAATAGTGTTTGAGGTTGGGTCCTTATATTCTCTTCAGGTACAAAGTGTAACTGCATTCCAAAAAGGGCACTGACGATGTCAGTGTAATATGTTTGTATGGCAACAACTTAGGCCTTCCCCCATACTTCTGTGCAGTTTTTGTACTTAGCCATTTTGACCACTTCTGTGGTTCACATTCTAGAGTGGGGTGTGAGTGAGCATCCCATACTATGTTGTACAAAGTGACTGAAAGGAAGCCTAGGCTTTTCTACACATTGGATATAGCTTGATGAAACGTGGTAAATTAAGGGAAGGTGGTGGCACATCATTTTCGAGGTGTGAAGAAATGTCTTCAGGCCGACATGCATGCTGAGGCTGGTAAAAACAACAAAAATACTGAACAGAATGCAGACTTAAAGTGTATTTCTCACCTCATCCAGTTAGAATGCATCTCTCTTTGGCTGTCTATGTATTTCTCACACTGCCTACTCCTGGATATCTACAAAAGAATGCATAATATATTATACTTTTAGATTAAATACATGAACTCAGGTATCAAACTTTTTTCTTAGAGGGCCAAAGCCCTGTAATTAGTCATATATGTTTAACATGCAAAAAATATAAACTCACTGAACACTTTTTTAGGAACATCTGTCTACTTATTCATACGGGCCAGCAGCTTTGGGTAATGTTTACATCAACCATCAGATTGGGGGTAAAATGATTACTCAGGGCACTATATCGTAGCTGCCCCTGAACTCTAACCCCAGCTTCCACAGATGGGGTAATAAAAGCTTCATCTTCTTCACCACCATGTAGTACAATTGTGATGAGCAGAAAACTCTCTCAAAATGTATAATATTTAAATTTTAAATGCTAGTCTAAGTGTTCAGGATGAGGTAGGTCTTTAGACATTGGAAGCCAGTGACACAGTTGTTCAGACATTTTGGGGAAGTTCTTTTCACCACCTAAGTGCCAGAAAAGACCTTTCTTGGACCCTAAGAGGTGGTGAGAACAGTTGAGCAGTGCTAATATATTGGAGGGGAAGTGAAGCAGTGTGGGGAGTCGTAAGTGTTTTAAGGTAAATAGGTACTGGTATGTTTTTGGGTTTGCAGCAAAGCTTCAGATATTTTTAAATTTGAGGTAAGCTACAAGAATGGAAGGAGCATGGCAATGGGGTGGTGTGGAAGAACTTTAAAGGTTGAAAACAAGTTGCACAGCTGTATTCTGGATGAGTTGCAGAGGTTAAGGCCTTGCAGAAGATGACCTGGCAGGAGTGAGTTGCCATAGTGTATCTGCAAAATGACAAGAAACTGAACAAGCACCTGAGTGGCCTGTGTAGATAGAATGATAGGATGAATCCTTTTGATATTATATAGGATACATAGACATTAGTGTGTCAAATTAGCAATGTGAGAGGAAAAATATTGTTGAATGCTCCTGGTTTTTCAAGGTTGCCAAGGTATCCAAGCGACAAAAGGTCAGATCAGCAAGTTGTCCAGGGAGGTCACAAGATCCTGACATGAAGATGAATCACCTGGGATGAACAACAATTCTGTTTTTCTGCGATCAAGTTTAAATGATGAGCTGCCATCCATAATGAAATGTCTGCCAGACATTCTTAGGGTAGGAGAAAATAAGTTAAGTAGCATCTGTATAGGACTGGGATGAAAATCTATGTGAAATTATGACTTCATCTTCATCCACATCTGATAAGACTAACCTTCCAGCTAGGAATCCATTGGCATACTGTGGGCAAGAAGGTGGACAAGAAAGATTTGTGGTTAACTGTGTTAAACACTGCTGAAAAGTTGAGGAGTATGTAGTCTGATGATTGTCTGGCTGGTCCAGCAGCATGTTCGATGTGGAGCTTGTAAGGATCTTGTGCAAAAGTTTCCAGCTTTTGCCTGTAGTAGACAGAGAGGAGAGCATGGTAAGAGGCAAGACCTGTGTTAAGTTGTGATTTCTTACAGTTTCTCTCTGCTGTTCCTAATTCTGTCCTATTGGTGTATGACACAACCAAGGAACTGGGCAAAAAAATCTTCTTTTAGAGTTTAGAGGAGAGAGGGCACAGGAAGTCTGCGGATGAGGAAATTGAGGAAAAGAAAGTGTCTGGGCTAACTCCACTAGTAGGCAGAAAAAGGAGCCTGGGCCTGGAAGGGATGACAGGGTGATAGGGGAAGCATCCATGCAAGTCCAAGCCATGACACTGTCTTGACCGTACTTTGCAGACCACATGAAGTTTGGAGGTCTGTAGCGATTGACTCTGCAGAAAGTTGGCGACCTCTTCGCACTATGCGCCTCAGCATCTGCTGACCCCGCTCCGTCAGTTTACGTGGCCTACCACTTCGTGGCTGTCGTTCCCAAACACTTCCACGTTCTTATAATACAGCTGAAAGTTGACTGTGGAATATTTAGGAGCGAGGAAATTTCACGACTGGATTTGTTGCACAGGTGGCATCCTATCACAGTTCCACGCTGGAATTCACTGAGCTCCTGAGAGCGACCCATTCTTTCACAAATGTTTGTAAAAACAGTCTGCATGTCTAGGTGCTTGATTTTATACACCTGTGGCCATGAAAGTGATTGGAACACCTGATTCTGATTATTTGGATGGGTGAGCAAATACTTTTGGCAATATAGTGTACATAGCTGCACCTCCATATCTGTGAAACAAGGAGAACAATAAGGAATAGAAGTATGACAGGTACTTTAAAGATGGCCAGCAACAGAAACTATTTATTACAAAATAAGTTCCAAAGCACAGTAATGTTAATGTGTCCATTTGATTCACACAAAGGGAACCAACCCAGACACTAAGTGGTTAACTCTCAGTGCTGGTCCCATGCCTGGATAAAAATGGGAGGGTTGCCTATTAGGCACAGTGTAGAGTTGTCCACATGCTGGTGATTCCACTGTAGGTGAACGGTGGTTTAGTTTGTCTTCATGTGCATTTTGCAGGTTTATGCTTCTGTGGATTGATTTCAGCTATTTCAAGCTGTTTTGTGATAAAAGCCAAAGTAAAATTGCATGAAAAAAAAATTAAACATGCCCAATGATACTGATTGATTTTCCCTGTTGGCATTTCTCTCAGTCTGATCGCCAATGAAAAAAAAAAAAAGTAGGCCTCTTTTCTGTAGCCAATTGACACATGGCAATCAGCCTAAGAAAAAGAAAGATTCTCTCTTATGGGTCATCCTGTTAAGTTGAACAAGTAGAAAGACTGAACAAAAGCTGTCCTTTGGATGGCTCATACGCATGGGCTTGTTGCATCCTTCTGGTCACAGTAAATGTAATTGGAATGCATTCATTGTCATGTTCCTCATATATTCTAGGGTGTTTATACAGGTTACAAAAGTCTAATATCATATCTTGGATACTGAAATTTACTTTAGAAACATTAGCATTAAGAAATAAGTATCAAAAAACTCACCACCCAAGAGTAGCCACTATTCATGGCTTCCTCTCTGTCCACCAGGTCTCCCTCACACGGTCCAAAGTGTGCACCAAGTGGAATAGTTTCCCCCTTATTGAAAACCCCTAGGCCTGCATCAGGAATGTCAGACTTTCGAACCTCCAGACTGGGCGGAAGGGTTTGTATGGCTCTGTCAGCCGTCCCCATGGGAACGGAGGTATCAGAAATGAAAAGGGCTGGACCATGAACCTCACACTTGTTGGTGAAGTAGGACTTGCAGTCCTCACAGTCTGGAGGGTGAAAATGCAGAAAATTAAATTAAAGAATACAGAAAATTAAATGAGTCAAAATAAGCATATTTTTAGAAATCAACTAGAGTTAATCATTTCCAGAAGTGTTTTGCAGTTGGTTGCCAATACCAGTGAAACAGCAGCACTAGTATTAAAACCTCATGGAAAGTGCTTGTGACAGGCTGACAGACATATTTTTATTTACATGGGGACATCTGACTGTTTCAGAAAAGCATTAATAGACCTGCGTACAATAATAATATTTATTATACTTGGCTCTGAAGGTGTGTTGTGGAATCTGGCACCAGAATGTTAGCAGCAGATACTATGAAACCTGCACATTGCGAGGTGGGGCTTCCATTGATCGGATTTCGAGCACATCACACAGATGCTCGATGGGATCTGGGGAATTTGGCAGCTCATGTCAAATCAGCACCTTGAACTCTTTGTCACATTACTTAAAAAATTCCTGTGCAATTTTTCCAGAGTGGCAGGGCACATTATACTGCTGAAAAAGGCCCTATTGGCCACTGCCATTAGGGAAAACTGTTGCCATAAAGGCACGTAATTGATCTGTAACAGTGTTTAGGTAGGTGGTATGTGCAAACGTAATATCCACACGAATGCCAGGACACTAGGTTTCCCAGCAGAACATTGCCCAGAGCATCACACTACCTACCCCAACTTGCCTTCTTCCCATAGTTCATCCTGGTGCCATCTCTTCCACAAGTAAGCAACTAACAAACACCCAGCCATCCACATAATGCAAAAGAAAACATGATTCATCAGACCAGGTCATCTTCTTCTATTGTTCCATGCTCATGTGCCCATTGTTAGCACTGTTCTATCATAGCCAGCATTAATAATTTCAGTAATTTGTGGCACAGAAGCTCAGCTCAGAGTGGAGTCGGATCAGATGGGCTAGGTTTCACTCCCTACTCACATCAATGAGCCTTGGCCGCCTATGACCCTCCTGCTGGTTTACTGGTTGTCCTGGAGATGCTCTAACACAGTCATCTAGCCATTCCAGTTTGTCAAAGTCACTCAGATCCTTACACTTACCCATATATAAACTTCAAGAACTGACTGTTCACTTGCTGCCTAATATATCCCACAACTAGCAAGTAGCATTGTACAACATAATCAAAGTAACATTCATTCCACTTGTCAGTAGGTTTAAATTTATGGCTGATTGGTGTACATTTAGGGGAAATGTAGAATGAGGAAAAAATAGGAATAGGCTGCTGTTTATCACAGCCATACTAATATTCAGTACTACCGCATGACTGAGAGTGTGGAAAATGCATTCATTCAATAATTCTATGAATAAGAAATATAAACTAATTGTTCAGTTGACATTCTAGGCAAAATTTAGCCAAATATCTTGATTTGCATAATTATCTTTAAGATTTCACCCAGTTATAGTTTAGCAAATTAAGCTGCTTGACCATCTTCGACCAACAACAACATCTTACAGAGGAACTCATCATCTTCAGGTTCTTCCTCTTTTATAGATTTCCTCTGGAATCCTCCAGTCTGTTGGTCAAAAGTCATGGCACATCCTACAGGTAATGTACCTCCACCTAAAAATCCACAAATTCAATAAATAAAATCAGTGAGACAATCACAATTAAACCATTCTCAGTCAAAAAGGTGTTACTGATACACAGACATCTTACAGGGATAACCTTCATCTTCAGGTTCTTCCTTTTTCACAAGCTTCTGCTGATCCACAAGGATGATGAACCCCACAGGGCTTGATGTCCCATCATCTAAAGTAGTGCAAGACTCTGTCTTCACATTCCCACAAAGCTGTGCAAAAAACAAAAATTATTGGGGTGGTAACATTATAAATCAATTAGCTATGCATATTTTGCAGCCTAATATAATCACTAAGCAACTGTTTCATCTATGAAAATACTTGTTAATCTTCTGGGCAACAAACACAAAACCCGGTGATCTGTCCACCCCTGAATTATTTTCTTTAAAAAAATGGGCATAAAAGATTATATTTCATGTTTCTCTGTACTGTAACATGCCTTGTAGAAAATTTCCAAATTAAAAAGTGCTTTTCAGTAATAACATTTCCCTATTTTAGTTAGAAAAAAAGAAAGCACTAACCTCTGCTGATTCCATTATAAGACACCTAAAGGGTGCAATTCTGAAAAAAAGAGGCTCAGTTATAACCAGAGCATTTGTTAAAATCAACCCAAAACATGCAAAAATGTAAGGTAATATATCTTGATAATGTTACGTTACATCAACAGAAAAATAATTCTGCTAGACACAATAGGTTATTGGTTTCTTTATTCGTCATTGAAATAAATGTTTTCATTAAGTTGATAATTCCATGTAGTCACCATGGAAACTGAGGCAACATTACCTTTTCATGTTCCTAAACTTATCACAAACATCTCTTACACATCTCTATTTTTACTCCATTTCCACTTCACCACCCATCTTTCTGCTTGCTGCTATGATCCACATTATTATGACTTTGGCAGCCACATCAGATCATTTGCTGTTAACAAAAGTCTTAATGTGGATTATTTTGGAGTACTGTGGAACAAAATACAAATACAGTACCAATAATCTTCAATTCTTTTAATATTAATTAGTTATATAATGTAAAACATGGGGAGATTCTCTCAAAAGCCATGTAATTTGCTCCACATGATTCTTCTTACACCTTCAATAGGACGCTGTGGCACACTAATACTATCATTGTTGAGCTATTGATTGCATTTTATCCTCTTAGCTAAAATCTTATATCATTTTCTGTTTCGTTATGTAGTCTTACACAGTCAGAAGGTAATTAAACATGCTCATTAAACAGCTCAAGCTGACCACGCCTACTATATTTATTTTCATTTATTTAATTAAAGATTTTATTATTTTTACTTTCACACTGCATTACATTAAAATTACACGCTACATATATAAATAAGTTTAGTCAGTTTGTTGGCATTACGGGGTACTCAAATAACCTGATGGAATTGGTTCAGCTCCCTAACAAGCCACATGTCCCCCTCATCAAGCTGGGAAATAGCAGATACTTGTGAATATTTAAGGCAGTACATGTACAGGTAAGTTTAAACATTTACATTTCTGGCGTTTGACAGACGCCCTTATCCAGAGTGACTTATATTCTATCTCATTTTATACAACCGAGCAATTTAGAGTTAAGGGCCTTGCTCAAGGCCCAGCAGTGGCGGCTTGGTGTCCATCAGTAGTCCAACACATTAACCAATAAGCTACCACAACCCATACGTCTGTCTACCAAAGCCTGGTTCAAGGTATGGCATTCAAGAGAGTAAACACTGGAGAGGTGAACATGTGGTGTGTGTGGACATTCATAAGTAGCTGCTAGTACCCATCACTATTAACTTAAAGATTTCAAAAAGCAGACATAGAGGGTGAGGAGGGTGCTGACTAATGATTCACAAGTGAAGCCAAAGAAACCAACAATAGGACAAATTCCCTTGAGTTTTTTTAGCTGCATTGGATGAGCTACCCTCCATGCAAAACAAAAAACAGCTGACAATAAGGTAACATGAAAATAGTGTGAAATGAAAACAGAGGAGAAAAAGATGTTCTATATTGTTCCCAGGTGAGCCTAGACACCAGGCATGTTGTACAATTTATATATTTCTATAGTAAAACTGTGTGCAGTGTCTCAGCTTGACTTGCTCAGCATTGACATGTTGCACAGCATTAAAGGATGATGATGTGGCAAATGGAACAGATTTAAAAGCCAGCTTTTATCCTGAAATCTTTCATCAGATGAGACATTTGTTTATAGCTATGCACAGACAAACTGTCCCGTTTCCTGTTTCAACAGTGGCCATGGAAAAGCTTTCCTCAATAGCAATGACAAGCTAAAGGTATTCAAATTCACTAAACATGTGTTTATATTTTCCCATCTTGCTTGTCAAAAGATGCAGCCTGATTACCAGGCATGCTGGGTTGACACAAAGCAGGTAGGACAGTACCAGTCTATTCAGTAAGGAAGGTTCTGCTCTCATTTCGTACAGCAATGCTCACAATCTCAAAACAAGCCAAGTTTGGTGATGATACAGAGCCGAGGCCAGAGAGCAGTTAAACAGGATACCAGCCATCTGCTTTGAGTACTCATTCAGCTTCCACTATATTAATACAATGTCTTTTCCCCAAGCTAAACTAAAATGTAGAAACTCTCAGATTAGTTTAGTAAACTAACCAACAATGAAGCTTTTAAATAAAACTCTTACTGGTGAGGAATTTAATGTACTGGGTATAACAAACTTGGATTGAAACAAATAAGTATGCCGTAGATAATGCAGCTCCACTTAAAAGACATACAACCAAAGAATAATAACAAACTGAACTGGTAATCCCAGACTTATTTAATACAGAAATTATTTTTTAGGTTTTAAGTTAATTAGAAATAAAATACCAGAAGCATAACACATTGCAGATTCTAGTGATTGTGTCCAGTACTGACTTGATTATGCGTGCTTTACCAGCTGTAGATTTTGATATTTTTCCCTAACATTATACATTCTGTGTTTGATAACGCATTTTGTTTATTATCTATAAATCATACTAGTAATACAATTATTACAAGTGAACATTTTGTCCTCAAAGTTGATGTGTTAGAAGCAGAAAAAATGGACAAGCGTAAGGATTTGAGCGAGGTTGACCAAGGGCCAAATTGTGATGGCTAGACCACTGGATCAGAGCATCTCCAAAACTGCAGCTCTTGTGGGGTGTTCCCGGTCTGCAGTGGTCAGTATCTGTCAAATGTCCTGTAAGCCCATGGAGGCCCCACCTCTCAACTTACAGGATCTCTGCTAACATCTTGGTGCCAGATCCCACAGCACACCTTCAGAGATCTAGTGGAGTCCATGCCTCGATGGGTCAGGGCTGTTTTGGCAGCAAAAGGGGGACCAGCACAATATTAGGCAGGTGGTCATGATGTTATGCCTGATCTGTGTTTAATTATGTTATAACCAGAGCGTTATCATATGACCATGAGACCCAAACATCCAGATTTATTGAAAATACATCCAGAATTGAAGCTCACTGCCCCTGTGCGCATTTCTGATACAATAGTTTCATCACCAAGGAGGCGAGTAATAAAATTATTACAGATGACCCCTTGATAAACTAATCCGGTCTGAATAGGGCTTTGTGGAAAACACTAACGTCATTTGTAGACGGTCCCTTAGCTCTCCTCGATATTGCGGCTCTTCATAAAAATCACCGTAGGCTCGGGATTTCGTTTCAGATATCAATAATGAGGGGAAAAAAACGTATCTGATTGCCTTGACTGTGAATAATAATTTATACGTGTTAACTTTTTCGAATGACGAATGTGCGAATGTGAAACCGCAGGATATAAACAGACCACAGCATGAAAACACACCGCTAATCCATATGAAAATATAACTCGAGACACAACAAACACAAATGATCTATTCCTGGCCAAAAAAAAACAAACTTTATCTAATGCACCATGGAAGCGTTTATAATGTGTTTATGTGATCCCGAATCGCGTCTGTTCGTTTTGATATTTTTTTTCTACCAGGAATAAATCCATTCCCTGATTTAGCATTCGATCAAGTTAATGTTCGTTAACCAGTTTAATTTTGGCAAAGCATCATCAACAAGCTACCTATTACACCTATTTCCGAATTTTTTAAAAAAAAAAATGACAATCTCACTTCACTACAGTACGGCTAAAACAATTCAAAGGCTTCATCCCAAAACGACATCTAGTGTGCTATGACAAGTGCACTACATAGGACGCAGACGCTATTGGTTCGTGTGCTACAGCGTGCACGTAAATAGGGAGTGGTGGGCGATTTGGAACGCAGCCACTAGCTTACAAGTTACCTGTGCAGCTCATCTAGTAAGATTCAGCTCGACTTACCTTGGGCTTGTGTGCAATTCCTAACTTGTTCAGATCTTACAAATATTTGTAAATATTTTAATTTACAAAGAATGGATTTAGTCAGACAGCGCTGTAGTCCTTCTTCGTCTTTTAGGAGTTTATGAAGGAATTGATGTTTTCTAGCGGGTGAAGGGGGAATCAATATTTCTGCTCATTACCGCCACCATCTAGGCTGGAGGATGAGGCTGGTTCAATGACTGTACAGTATGAGTGGACAGCATGGTGCCATTGACTATCACTGTGAAGTTTTGAAGCCAAAATGCAGTTGAAAACAAGTCGCAATCATTAAGTTTGCACATTAAATGAACAGGAGATAAGACTCGTCGCATTCTATCTACACAAGTATTGCCCACCTCCAAAAATATATCGTCACACAGCAAAGCCAATTGTTCTGTTCTTGCTAAACATGGAAGACGTTTGAGATCATAAGATGAACATGAGATTATGGATCAGAATTTCAACTTTCCTTTAGATCTAGATGTGTTACACAACACAGAACAGGGCGAGTTTTTGGCGACAACACAGACCTTTTTTTTTTATAGAGTTAGCTTGTGAACGTCACAGTGAGTAAAGCTAATAAGAGATGATACAGATTAAGATCATGATTTTTGGTGCATTCTTTTATGAATGTCTTGCCCGAACATTCTTACACAAAAAACACTGACGACAGATGGTGAAAGTCTTATAAGTATAGAAAACATTAACAGACATGGGGGATGTCTTGTGGAATAAGTATATGAGCACTTATTTATATGTAGTGTTATTTAAAAAGTTCAGCATTAAAATGAACTAACTTTAAATCTCTTTGCAATGCTAGAAACTCGGCGGCAAAAAAGGAACTCCTCTCCACTCGTCGACCATTTAAAAAATCAATTAAGTCAATTATTATAGGCTCAGACTATCACTGCTTCCACAGCTTCTGAAGGGTTTTTGTCATAAATTTGTTTCTCTGTAAAATTTTCAATCATTATAGATAAAACGGACACTGATACTGTATATAATTTATGCTAATGATGCTCTCTGTTTTACTTTAAATTGTCTGGTCTACACTGGTGCACTTATGTATGTTAAAAGAATTTAGAGAAGTGAATCTCTGTCCACACTGTGCGCAGTGATACGGCTTCTCTCCCGTGTGAACACGCTGATGTTTATGAAGATCGCTCTGCTGAATAAAACTCTTGCCACATTCTGAGCAGTGATACGGCTTCTCTCCCGTGTGAATGCGATGGTGTCTTTGGAGATCATTCTGTTGATTAAAACTCTTCCCACACTGTGAGCACTGATACGGCTTCTCTCCCGTGTGAATGCGCTCGTGTGTTTGGAGATGACTCTGTCGATTAAAACTCTTCCCGCACTCCGAGCAGTAATACGGCTTTTCTCCCGTGTGAATGCTCTTGTGTCTTTCGAGATATCTCTGTTGATTAAAACTCTTCCCACACTGTGAACAGTGAAACGGCTTCTCTCCTGTGTGAATGTGCTGATGCTGTCGGAGATGGCACTGGTTAGTAAAACTCTTTCCACACTGTGTGCAGTGATACGGTTTCTCGCCCGTGTGAATGCGCTGGTGTTGTTTGTAATTACTCCCGTTATTAAAACTCTTCCCGCACTGGGAGCAGTGATACGGTTTCTCTCCTGTGTGAATGCGCTGATGCTGTCCGAGATTACGCTGGTAAGTAAACCTCTTTCCGCACTGTGGGCAAGGGTATGGCTTTTCTCTTGGGTGGACACACTGGTGCTTACTGAGATTACACACGGAAATAAAATCCTTCCCACATTTTGAGCAGTGACATGTTGTGTGGAGAGTATCAGCGCATGTTTGCTGGTTACTGGAGCTTCGTGTGGTCATAACATTGTCGTTTACAATTTCACTTGATCTAAAAAATCTCATGTTGTCCTCAGAGTGGCTTCTCTTTATGTGACTGTCAAGATGAAACTGAGATGTGTAGGAAAGCTGACACCAGGAGCAGGAGAAAAGTAGGTCATCGTTCATTTCTAGAGAATAAAAAATATATAGTATAAGTAATTTATTAGTACTTCAACTTATTTTAGAAATTGTGCCAAATATTACTATATAACATTTAGCGTGGTCTAAAACTGAGGATTGCTTGTCAGAGTAAACACTGTTACATGTATTTGTATATAATAGCCACTGTGGGCTGAAGGTTAGTGGTTAACAATAATATAAATCAGGGTTATACATAACTACTTGAAGAGCATTTTTTCTTCCAGAGGTAGTCGAATGCAAGTCCAAGGTTTTTGCCGTAGTCATCTTTGTACCACATCAAGAGTTCTTGTCCTGTTTTGATGGGTTGACAGCAACGATAGAGAATGCCTCCTCGATACTGGAAAGCCACAAGATTCTGTTCTTCTACGTAACGAGCACAGTTCACATACCTTGAAAATAAACAGACTCTGAACAATGAACGGTAGAGGGATGTGAAGTAAAAGAGAGTCTTCCTCACCTGACATCAGTGCATGATTTCCTATCCCATACCTCAGTATGAGTTCAAAGGTAAAATGGAGGTATCAGATCCAGGACATATCTGACCTCAGCAATGAAGACCTCTGCCTAGCTAAAGAGAATGCAACACAGACTAGCTTGTCTGTTGGTTTGGTTGTTTTTCTCACAGTAGGTGCAAATGGCAATAAGACACAGTGTTCTTAATTCTTCACAGAGTTGACTTTATGAACAAACCAATAAAATGTGATATAATCTCAGGTAATGGTTCGTTGACCTCAAGGATACTGAGGTGGCAAGACCTCTAACCCCTGGTAGCAGTCTGTGGATTTTTCATTTCAACAGACATTGAATACAACACTGCTCTCCACTTTATCTTTCAGAAAAAACATATGGGATATCTTCTTGACTTTGTACCCCTAATGTACCCAATTCTCAGGTACCACTATACCTTAACACTGACGAAATGTACCTAATGGTTTTACCCAAAAATAATAATTCACTGCTGTTTGGGCTTTGGACTCCTCCCTACTTGATTCCTGGAAGCATAGGAGGTATTCATGTTGTTATGCTAACTCATTCACTCAACAGTTACTTCTATATTTTCCCAGTATACTGCAGCATGCAGTACCAAGCAAATTGTTCCACAAGTAGTGGCTAAATCATGTGACTACAATTTACTTGACATTATCTGGGATAATCTTGGTCATAAACACCATCCAGAATTTAAAAAAGGGGATTCAGACTTCACCCCTTTTTCAGAGAGGAATAACAACCTGGCTGCTCTCAGGTCCAGTAGCAGATGTCTTTTTATCTTTTTACAACCTCTCAGGCCTCCTTCCCATATATATTGGCGCACTAATAGTGCTGGGGATTTTGACCATAGCTGTGACTCACATGTTCTTCGGTGCCCCTCTGTGTATACATCTCCATACAAATGGACATGACTGAAAGGGATTGTTAGATTATGTACGTAGATATCCACTGTTTGCTGAATGGCAAGTTACTCTACACATCAGTCACAGATTGTTGGACCAGCGTGTTGGACTAAGGGAAGATGGTGGTGATGAGGGGTAGATATGCACAAGACCGAAATCCCATACTGTGTGTAATACACTTCCTATACTCTCCTTCTGAGAACAGTGGTTCTAAGCATAACTTAATGTTTTCCAGTAAAGAATTGTAAAATCAACAACTAACAGTATGCACTGTATTCCTCACCTCATCCAGTTAGAATGCATCTCTCTCCGGCCGTCTATGTATTTCTCACACCGCCTGCTCCTGGATATCTACAAAAGAATGAATAATAGATATTATACATACACAGTTATACACACAAACCCAGACGTCTCAAATTCCTGGCAGGTCAAAGCCCTGTATGATCAGTGATTTGTTCACACAGTAATGCATTCAAATGTTTCTTGCAGAACATTTCTAGTTCTGAGATATTCAGAACTAGGGGCCAGCTTATGTAGTCAGTTAGTCATTAGTGTGAGGATTTTCAGGAATGCTTTGGATGATTATTCTGTTGTAGAAAGTAAATACATTTCAGTTCCAGTTGTGTGTCACATTTAATTTTAGAATTTGTGTATGTTTACTTCCATCTATTTATGTAATGTGTTCTGCGCCTCTGGTTGCCACCTAACCCCAAAGCTTAACAGATTCACTCCAATGCTTGATAGTTGGAAACATAATGCTGTTCTTTTTTTCCCACAAACATACCACTGGATTCAGGTCAGTCCACAGCACTTGTTTTCTAAATGCATGTTGCTGATCTAGCAATTGTTTTGCATACAACAGACGCTGACTTGTGATAAGGTTGTAGGTAAGGTTTCCTTCTGATGACTCTTCCATGCAGATCATGTTTCTGTAAGCAAAACTGCACAACAAATGGTGGTCCACCTCTCCTGTCAACTAAACCTTCCTGCAGGTCCTTACTGACATACAGCAGTTTTGCTTTGCCTTCAGCTCTCATCTTCCAGATGTTGCTTGGACTTCCAAAGTTTCCTTTAATAGCATTTCACAGTAGAAATGTGAGATAGAAATACACTGATATAGCTGTATGTTCTCCCCCTTCTTTGTAATCATAAATTAGTCTTATTTTCATATCTTCAGTCAGCTGCTTAAAGGACCTCATGATTGTTGAGTGTCAGTGTCAAGGTTTAAAGAGTTAGAAAATTCTGTATTTGTTATTCATAATAACAAATACTGGCTACTCATAATAAGTCTATTAAGGCCTAATAAGCTAAACAAGTTCTCTTTTTTAATAAAAAAAAATAAAAATAAAAATGCAATTTGCCCCAGGTAACCAAACTTTATCATACAACACATGAATAAAACATATATCAATAAATATATATAAACTCACCACCCAAGAATAGCCACTATTCATGGCTTCTGCTCTGTCCACCAGGTCTCCCTCATAAGGCCCAAAGTGTGCACCAAGTGGAATAGTCTCTCCCTTATTAAACACCCCTAAGCCTGCATCAGGAATGTCAGACTTTCGAACCTCTAGACCGGGTGGAAGGGTTTGTATTGCTCGGTCTGCAACATCTCGAGGAACAGGGGTATCGAAGATAAAAAGAGCCGGACCGTGAACCTCACACTTGTTGATGAAGTAGGATCTGCAGTCCTCACAGTCTGGAATGGGGAAAAGATGACAAAAGAAATTACTAAATCCAAATAAATACAATTTTAGAACATAATAAGGTTTAAGGCCAGGTATTTCCATCAGTAACAAGCGATCATGGCACCCCTATTTGTACAGGTGTGAGATGATGCAGATGTGGAATAACAGGTTACTATGACAAATTTCTTATGACAAGACAAAGTCATATGATCATATGGTGTCTTACAGAGGAACTCATTATCATCTTCAGGTTCTTCCTCTTTTATAGGTCTCCTCTGAAAACCTCCAGTCTGTTGGTCAGCAGTATTAACACGTCCCAATGGTGCTCCATCTAAAAGTCCACAAAACCGAAAACAAGTAAATTTGACGGTCAAATTAATCATAGCTAGACTAAAGGGAGTTTCTGATCTGTCTTACAGAGATAGTCCTCATCTTCAAGTTCTTCTTTTTTTATAGGCTTCTGTTGATCCACAGCGATGGGGATAACAAATTCCACAAAGTCTGAAGTCCCCCCATCTGAAGTCATGCAAAACTCAGTTTTCAAATTCTCACAAAGCTAATGAACAAAGAGAACAGGAAATAGGACAAACAAACATTATTTAAAACAATATGAATTGACTATTATATATTAAAAAAAAATAACTTCAAATCCGAATTAAATAATAACAAAAGAAACCTGAATCATGATTTTAAATGGACGTCTTACAATTTTCTTAATCCTAGGTTTAACCAGTGCAATATGATTACTTCTGTGACGTTAGACATAAATAAGGAGGGAGTAAGTAAGTAAAGAGATCCCATGAGATATCTGAGTGATGAGAGAAACAGATTGAAAACAAGTGTGGCCACTATTTTGTAATAGCCTTCCTGCATTTTATATATTTATTACAGAAAAAAAGAAAGCACTGACCTCTGCTGACTCCATTAAAAGATTCTGGGGGAAAAAAAGGAGGCTCAAATATAAACAGCACCTTTGGCAAATGAACACACCTCATGGAAATAATTTTAATGAAATACAAGTTGAAAGAAAACGAACACTGAACAACAAACATACTGCCCGATAGCTTCAGATAAAACCATCTCTGGAAAAAGGGTTCTGGTTTCTTTATTCATCAATCTGATACAGGTGTTAATAAAGTACATATTCACCAGTAGTAACCATGGTAACTGTGACATTTTCATATTTCTAAAATTACATCTCTAATTTAACATTTTGTTCCCCAGTGCAACCACACCAACTATCTCTCTGCTTGCTGCTATGCACCCCAAAAATATAAAGCTTCAATTCTGGCATCCACATCAGTTCATTTAATGATATCAACAAATGTTTTTGGACTTGGATCACAGTGCAATAGCACTATCAACGGCTATAAAAAAACAAACAAACAAACAAACAGAATTATATGAAATAAACAAGGCTGATTTCTTTCTAGGTCTGACATGCGGCCAATCAGTGACGGTTATATCAGCTGAGTACACAATGTGAAACGCCTTGAGACTTCAATCTCCATTTATAATATTTTTATAGCAGTTTTTGTGTTTATGTTTTTAGAAGAGGAACTAAAAGTACAGATCACATAAAAGGTTTTTTCTTTAACATTTGTATCCTAAGGAAATCGTGCATGACACCAGAGCACTATGTACTTAAAATAGCTGTAAAAGATTAGAAATTATATTTAATAATTTACCCCACATTATTCTAATTAAGCCATGATGCTCAACACTAATTAGTTTGATATAAATTTTTTTATTTCAAACAGATTTAAAATTATTATTATTATTATTATTATTATTACTATTAACAACAATATTATTATTATTATTTTTATTATTATTATTAATTATATTAATAATATTATTATTACATTTAAAATTATGTCTATGATGTAATTTTCCTTGAAGCATATACAGTGACTTCTGAAATTATAGGGATAATATCCAGTGAGATTTATTCTGATCATTTTTCAGATTTTTATCATTTTATTTTCTAGATAAATTCTCATTACTGCAAAAGAAAAAGAAAAAACAGAAATGGTAAAGCAGAATTTTTAAATATGTAAAACAGATTTTCATACGCACATTTTCTGACCATTAATTGATGAATTATTAACTTTGTTTATATCTTATCTTTTCTCTTTGCCAAAATATAAACGGCTGTTTTCGAGGAACATTATTTTATAATTTGTCAGAGTAAACAAAGCGATATTCCTGATGACATTTCTTGATCTTTCTAATTGGTTTGATTGATGTGATCATTTACCAATAAGATGTAGATCCTAATTTTTTTCGATAGTCAATAATGTGAACAATTCTGCAGTATATGAAGGGATGCACTCTTGCTCTTTTTTATTGCATTTTTATTGTATAAATGGTATTATGTAATGGTACTAAGTATGATGATGATGATGATATTTAATTATTGGTGTTCAGTAAAGCCCAACACTGTCATCCCGATTAAAACATGATTACTTGCTTCGTTTGCAGTGTTCAGTGTATTTATTTTAATATTTACAACCGATAATAAACTCGTTCAACACTCAGCATTCATCTTTATCAACTAATTCAATCAGCCAGTGCTCAAAAATGGGATTTTTCACAATAGGGTCAATCCCAAATATCTTCCCTTTTGATATTAAGTGCACTACGTAGGGCGTACAGCCCATTGTTTGAAGTTATATTAGGGCACATACATAGGGAGCAGAGAGCCATTTGGAGCGCAGCCTCACGTCAGTTACCTGAGCAGCTCTTTTAGAGAGATTCAGTTTCACTTACCTCGGAGTTAAAACCACAACCAGCTCCTGTTGTCAACCTGTTCAGGTGTAACTTTATTTATTTCATCTAGAATCCTATTTCCATGTAGTGAAATTTTTCTTCTTTTAATTTAATGCTGACAATATTTACAACATTACCTTTGGAGTAGTACTGGGATGTAATAATAATTCCAGGTTTTTAATTTTTTTCCTTCTTCATCGCCTTCTTTTTCTTCTTCTTCATCCATGGTCCTGGCCTACCAGTTATCTGTACATTACCGCCACCAACTGGACTGGTTTTACAGAAAGATTTACGTGGGATAGTGTCTTTTTTGTCTTTAGACAAAAACTAAATCCTGTAACACAATCCTTTTTTTTTTTTTTGTATTGATGCTCAGTATACTCTATACTGACCTACAGTGGTTTAAAATACCCTGCATTGCTAAAATACCCATCTGTAGTCCTTTGCGAACTGATCTTTGCTTCTAATATGAGATATAAGATGCCTTTATTTAGCTTGCCGAAGAATTTTATTCATTCTTACATATCTGATCGTCAGTGGTCTTCATCTTCAGGAGCTCCCGCAGACACCAAATGTGCCTGTGGTATTTATTTATAATTCAAACCATATGAAATGCATCCAGCTTTGAATATACTTTTCTTTTACTTAACTTTTTCTACTTTTTTTTCTTTTTAATATTGTGATGACAGGTGATAGTATTCCAAGTTCTGTTAAATTGTATTATTACCTACTATAACTGATCAAATATACCGATCAATTGTGTTTGGAAATATTTCAGGACAAGCAATGATGAGATTTAGGGAACTACATGTGAAACCATACACCAGATGAAACCAAGGTTTCGATGGAAGGTACCGAGACAGAATGAATAATTTTCTATCGAATAAACATGTAACCATTTATGAAGTAAAAAATAAAGAAGCTAAAAATGGAAACCAGTTTATTCAGAGAACACAAAAAAAAAATGTAATGAAACATTTCAATATCAAGAATGAAGTGACATGTTAAAATGAAATATTAAATAATGTCATAGAACATCGATCACTCCCAATGAACGTCTACATCTCACATTCATTTCTCATGAGAGGCTCCAGTGTTGGAGCAACGGTCTCTATTAAACATATATAAATAAAAAAAAAAAAACCTCTAGCAGTGATGCAGTGATTTCCGTCTCTCCTGTGTTTTCACCACCAAGCTCACTGTGAACACTATGGCTTCTCTCCTGCGTGAATGCGTTGGTGTCGTCTGAGAGTATCGCGGAGCGTAAACCTTCTCCCACACTGTGAGCACTGATGCGGCTTCTCTCCCGTGTGAATGCGCTGGTGTCTCTGGAGATCGCTCTGCTGATTGAACCTCTTCCCACACTGTGAGCACTGAAACGGCTTCACGTCCGTGTGAATGAGCTGGTGTCTGTTCAGAGTTCCTCTTTTACTAAAACTCTTTCCACATTCTGAGCAGGAAAACGGCTTCTCTCCCGTGTGAAGGCGCTGATGGTCTTTGAGTTGTTTCGGCCGCGTGAAAGTCTTTTCGCAACGTGAGCAGGGATAGGTCTTCACTTCCGTGTGAATACACCGGTGTCTATCCAGATCACTCTGCTGATTAAACCTTTTCGCGCACTGTGAGCACTGAAACGGCTTCACTTCGGAGTGAATGCGTTGGTGTCTCTGGAGATCGCTCTGCTGACTAAACCCTTTCCAGCACTGTGAGCACTGATACGGCTTCATGTCTGTGTGAATGAGCTGGTGTCTTCGTAGAGTACTTTTTTTATTAAAGCTCTTTTCACAGTGTGAGCAATGAAACGGCTTCTCTCCAGAGTGAATGCGCTGATGGTCTTTGAGATGACTTGGTCGTGTAAAACTCTTTCCACACTGCGAGCAGCGATACGGTTTCTCCTCTGCGTGAACACGCTCATGGTATGTGAGGTAGCTCTGGCAGGTAAAACTCTTTCCACACTCTGTACAGCGATACGGCCTCAGTCCCGTGTGAATGAGTTGGTGTTGTTTGAAATGACTCGTTTTATTAAAACTCTTTCCACACTGGGAGCAATGGTACGGCTTCTCTCCTGTGTGGATACGCTTATGTGTGATGAGTGTACTCTGATCAGTAAAACTTTTCCCACACAGAGAACAGTGATAGGGCTTCTCTCCTGTGTGAATGCGCTGGTGTCTTTGAAGAACGCCCTGTTGATTAAACCTTTTCCGACAGTGTGGGCACTGATACGGCTTCTCTCCTGTGTGAATGAGCTGGTGTCTGTGTAGAGTACTTCTTTTATTAAAACTCTTCCCACACTGTGAGCACTGAAATGGCTTCTCTCCTGTGTGAATGCGCTGATGAATTTTGAGATGGCTCTGCCATGGAAAAGTTTTCCTGCACTGTGAGCAGTGATGCAGCTTCGCTTCGTTGTGAATGCGCTTGTGTTTTTGTAAAGTTTTTCTTTTAGTAATCCTCTTTCCGCTCTGTGTGCAGGGATATGTTTTTTCTCTGGTGTGGACACACTGGTGCTTACTGAGATTACACATGGACATAAAATCCTTCCCACATTCTGAGCAGTGAGAGATTCCTTTCTGCTTTTGTCCATAAGTGAGGTCAGTGTGGAGAGTATCAGAGCATGTTTGCTGGATTTTGGAGCTTCCTGTGTTCAGAACATTGTCATTTATAATTTCAGTTGATCTAAAAAATCTCATATTGTCCTCAGAGTGGCTTCTCTTTATGTGACGGTCAAGATAAAGCTGAGATGTGTAGGAAAGCTGACACCAGGAGCAGGAGAAAAGTTGCAGCAGGTCATCGTTCATTTCTGGAGAATAAAAAATAAAAAAGTATTAGTAACTTATTTTAGAAACTGTAGCACATTTCTATCACTGTAACAGTTGCTTTTATATGTAGTATTAATTTTATTCTATGCATTTTTATATGTGCTATAACCAGCTGTTTTGAGAGCACATACACACAAGATCAATATATAGAAAAGTACATGTTCATGTACCTCATGTATTCAGGTCAGTATTAAAGTTCAGTAAAGGTTAACGTCACTGTAGACATTTGTGGTCATATTTTTTCCCTCTTCTGACATACGATGTGATGTAGCTGAATGACTGGATGATGACCTTATTAAAGTGTTAAATTAATTAAATTTTTAGAGAAAACACTTGTATGTATTCACCCCCATTGCCATGAAACCCCTAGATTAGTTCCGGTGCATACATTTACATTTGGCGGATGCCATCATCCAGATTGACTTACATTTATCTCATACAACTGATCAATTGAGGCTTTGCTCAGGCCTCACTTAGCTTAGTGGCTTCAAACTCACAACCTTCCAATCAGTAGCCCAACACCTTAACCACTGAGCCACCACATCCCATCCTGGTGACAAACCTCCAGATTTGCCCCAGGATCATTTAGATGTAAACCCATTACAGTCCAGATGTCAGACTGCTATTGAAGGCCTAGTCTCCATTGGAATGTACTATAGAGAAGATTTGCCATGACTTTTTTTCTGTGTAGATGCTCAATCCAAGTCTCCTATTAGAAACCCTACTGGTATCCTACAGGCCCTAAACTCACCTCAGTGGATTTCATTACTGACTTCCCACAGTCTGACAGAATCATTACAATGCTGCCAGTTCTCCATCTTGTCTAAGCCCATGTACACTTCTCCCTGATACCTATCGGGGAGCAGAGCCCCTGTTTCAGCATGTCTTCCATCTCTTCCTGTCTCCTGAACACAATTAATCCACTATCTATTTATGGGTCAGTTATGTTTCAAATGACCATGGCAGAAAAGTCAGAGCTTGAAAGCAATTTTTGCAAAAGTTTAAGTAAATCACTACATGGTCTAACAGTTGAGGATTGCCTGTCAGAGTTTACATTGCTGGCAGTATTCATACATAAGAGCCACTGAGGCTGAGGGTAATTGGTAATTATAATATAAAGCAGGGTTTCATAACCATTTGAGGAGCACTTTTTCTTCCAGAGGTAGTCGAATGCAAGTCCAAGGTTTCTGCCGTAGTCATCTTTGTACCACATCAAGAGTTCTTGTCCTGTTTTAATGGGTTGACAGCAACGATAGAGAATGCCTCCTCGATACTGGAAAGCAACAAGATTCTGTTCTTCTTCATAACGAGCACAGTTCACATACCTGGAAAATAAAGAGACAGACTCTAAACAATGGAGAGTGGAGGGATGTGAAGTAAGAGAGAGGGAGACTTCATTTCATAGCACGGCAAAGAATGTCTCCCTTTTGGTCCCTCATCACAATGCCAGCATGGGAGGAACTGGGTTGTTCCATTTAACCAGAGCAATAACAGAGCTTGACCCATGTGTGTTTGTCACCAGCTGCTCTCAAACATGTGACATAAGTTTATACACTATCAGGCAAGCAAAGGTAGAACAGGAGGATTAGCTTATTTCCAGAATTTTTGAGGTACATCACATGGCCAAAAGTATATGAGCACCTGTCCACTACAGCCACTGTGCAAGCTCTATGAAGAAATGGTTTGTCAAGCATGGTGTGGAAGAACCTGAGTGGCCTGCATGAAGGTTTTCCCTCAATCCCACTGGAAAACTATGGGGACAGGAACACAAACTAAATGCCATGTAGAAGAGTAAAGGTTATTATAACAGCAAAGGAAGGACTACATCTGCAATGGGATGTTCAACAAGTACATATGGTCTGCTTGATCAAGTGGACTCTTGGCCAAGTCCAAAGGTGACATGGAGTCTCCAGATCCAGGATATATTTGATCTCAGCAATAATGAGCACTGCCTACTAGAAAATACAAATGCCAGACAGACAAGCTTGGTTTCTAATTTGGGGGAAGGGACAAATTTTTTCTACATTTGATCCGGATGCCATTAAGGCACTGTTTTGACATTGACTGAGTTAACATCTTCAGGTACAAACCACTAAAGATGCGTTACTGTGTCAGGTTATGGTTTCGTGACCTGAATGTGACCTTGAGTTGGCAAGACTACTAAACCTCTTGAGTTTGGTGGCAGTCTGGGGCTCAATAGTTGGGCCACTGGTGTCAAGAGACATTGAATATTACACTGCTTCCCACTTTATTCTCAGAAAAGCGTATCTCCATACTTTGTATTTGGACCTATTATGTGCCTCATGAGGTACAGTGATTCTCAGGGACAACTGCACCTTAATGCTACCTAAAGGCTTTAACCCAAAAACCAAAAGAGTTTACTTCTGTTTAGGCTTAAGTCCTTGAATTCTCATCCACCTGATTCTGGAAGCAAGCAAGGCTGCATTTATTCTGTATTCATGTTCTGTTTTGTTACTTCATTCAGTTACTTCTACCCCTAAACTGTGGAGACCATATGCCAGCATATAGCAGCATGCAGTACCAAGCAAAGTGTACCACAAAAGGTGACGTCATCTTGAACAAAGCCAAAGATGTAATCATTGGCAGATGTTTTTTTTTTTTTCGCAACCTCTTAGACCTCCCCTTATACATCATTGCACTATTAATGCTGGTCATTTTGACTATATCTGTGGCTCACTTCATCTTCTTGGGTACCCCTCTGAGTATCCAGATGAGTATCCAGAGTTAATGACTTGACTAAAAGGTACTGTTAGATTATGTACATAGATATCCATAGTTTGCTAAATGACGAATATTAAATAACCATAGATTATGAATTTGTGAAAAGCAACCTGCAGAACTAAGGGAAGATGGTGGTGATGATGAGTAGGTCATGTGACTTAGAGGCATGAAAAGATGTGTCTTCAGGCAGTCATGCACACGAGTGGTATCCTACACTATGTTTTACACTTCATTTACTCTCCTTTTGTGAACAATGGCTATAAGCATATCTTTTCCAGTAATTAATTGTACAACAACTTAACAAAAAACAGAATGCTTACTTGCAGTGTATTCCTCACCTCATCCAGTTTGAGTGCATCTTGCTCTGGCCATCTATGTATTTTTCACACTGCCTGCTCCTGGTTATCTACAAAAAAATGCACAATATATTACACATTGGAGTAATATTTTGACCGTGTCTGTGGTCAAAATAAAAATTGAGACTTCCAAAATGGCCACTATGCTGCAAGCTCTGATCCAGTATATTGGATTTCTGTTTGTTTTGTCTATAATTTTTATCTTTCTTATGCTGGAAGTAATCAGCCCCATTGTCTATGACAGGCTGCCATGACCACGGAACCAGAACCAGAAAAGGAGGCCGTGCTAATCGTCCCCTGCTACCAGTGCTCTGCTGGTGAAGGTTCAATCTCTGGACAACAAGCTAAGAGCATACATCTCCTACCAATGAGGGACGATAAATTGCTGCATTATCTGCCTCACGGAAACCTGGATGTCTGCAGAGGTTCCAGACTGAGGTAGAGTTTCCAGTAGAGTTGATTTGTATGTATAATGGTCAACTACTTGTGGTGTAATTGTAAGAACGTACACTATATAAAGTCGTTTTGCTCCCCTGTCTTGAAATACCTCATGCTCCTGTGTCGACTATACTGGCTACCGAGAGAATTCAAAGCAGTTATTATTATGGCTATGTATATCCCCTCTCAAGCTGACACAGACCAAGCACTCCAGGAGCTGCATGGCAACATATGCAAGCAGAAACTGTATACCCTGAGGCTGCATGTTCCTGGAGACTTTAACAAAGCTAAACTCAGTACAACTCAGAAAAACACATCACGTGAATCATATGTGGGGACCATGTTTTGGACCATCACAACTCTCACTTCCATATTGCCTACAAATCCCTGCCACATCCACCTTTCAGAAAATCAGATCACTCTTCCATCCTGCTTCTGCCCTTAAGGTAGACGCTGAAACAGGAAGCACCCACCCTCAGGAACATGCAGTGCTGATCAGACCAATCGTACACTATGCAGGACTGTTTTGATCACGTGAATTAGGAGGTGTTCCTGTCTGCCCCAGATGATGACAAGGTTTATTCTGAAACTACAAAACAGCAAAATGCCAGGACAGAGACAAGCTAGAATCACAGTTTAACACCCCGACACAAGAGAGATGTGGCAGGGAATTAACATCAAGATTTTAAGGGAAATTAACACTCTGCTAAGAACCCCACTGCCTCTCTACCAGACTAACTTAATACTTCTTATGCTCACTTTGAAACAAACCACCCCACCTGCATGGAAAGAATTCCAGCAGACAGAGATGTGAATATCCACAAGGCTTTGGGTCCAGATGGAATCCCAGCCATGATCTTAAATCATGCACAACCCAATTAGCTGGTGTTTTCTCAGGCATTTTCAACCTCTCCCTCTCTGTAGTCCCCATGTCAACCTCAAAATATCCATCATCGTGTCCATATCAATGATATCGGTGGTAGACTGCTTGAATGACTGGCATCCTGCTGCTCTGACACCCATTGTCAGTAAATGCATTGAAAGGCTCAATCAGAGACTACATCTGCTCTGTGCTGCCTGCCTCACTCGATCCACTGCAGTTTGTTTATCAAAAACGCTCCACTGTCTTCACCCCACACACTGTTCTCTCCTATTTAAACTTGACTTGAAACCCTGGGTTCTGGACCTGAACAGCTGGCTGTGCAGCTGGATCCTGACCTTCCTGTCAGGCAGATACCAGGTGTTCAGAACTGGCAGCAGTATCTCATCCTCTCTGACCATCAACACTGAAGCCACAGTGTTTTCTCAGCATTTCTTCATACACCTATGACTGTGGCCACAAACAGCTCCAATGTCATAGTGGATGACAGAAAGTGGTAGGACTGATTACTGACAACAATGAAACAACCTGCAGAGATGTACAACCTAACACACTTGTGCCAGGACTGATTACTCACAACAATGAAACAGCCTGCAGAGATGTACAACCTGACACACTTGTGCCAGAAAACCCACATTGCAATCAACATCAACAAGACCACGGAGCTCATAGTAGACTTCAGGAGGCAGGACAGGAAGCATGCCCCGTTTATCATCAAAGGGATGCTAGTGGAGAAAGTCAACAGCTTCAAGTTCCTCTGTATTCACATAACTGAGGACCTCACATGGTCCACTCACTCTGAGGTAGTGGTAAAGAAAGCCCACCAGCATCTCTGCTTCTTCAGATGCAGGAAGCTGAGGCTCTTCTTGCCCCAGCTTACTTAAATCATTTTACACCTGTGACCTGCCTGGCTATATCACCACCTGGTATGGGAATAGCACCACCCACAACCACAGAGCTCTGCAGAGAGTGGGTCAGACCAGCGCATCATTGGAGGTGAGCTTCCCTACCTTGAAAAACATCTACACCAGGTGATGAAGGAATGCACAAAGGATCATTAGAGACTCCAACTGTTGGTGAGTTCAAATGTTTCCAAAATGCCTCTTGCTGATCTCTTGATTGTTTTGCATACAACAGACATATTGACTTTTGTGATGAGGTTGTTGCTAAAGTTCCACAGTTGAAACCCCTGTCAGTTAAATCGTCCTTTCATAGGTCCTTAGTGTTATATGGACAGTTCCCTTTGCCATTCTGTTCAGGATATGGGCATTTGTATTTAACAGATTGCTTGGTCTTCCAGATGTTGACTTGACTTTAAAGACTTCTTTAATAACGTCAATTTCACCCAATGAAAAATTGTGATAAAAACACTGATATTTTTATAGCCTTCCCCTGCTTTGTTTTTAGTTTAATTTAAAATACTCTGTCAGATGCTTAGAGGATCTCATGATTTAAAGAGTCAGAGAATTTATTCTCGAAGGGTGTTTTAAAGTGGTGTGTATTTCTATTCATATCAAAAAGAAACAACATATGTAATATGCCCTAGGTAACCAAAATTTTGTATACAACTACACATTTATTATTGTAAGAAAACTTCAGGATGTAATTATTAAGAAACTAACTCACCATCCAAGAATAGCCACTATTCATGGCTTTTTCTCTGTCCACCAGGTCTCCTTCATAGGGCCCAAAGTGTGCACCAAGTGGAATAGTCTCTCCCTTATTAAACACCCCTAAACCTGAATCAGGAATGTCAGACTTTCGAACCTCTAGACCAAGTGGAAGAGTTTGTATTGCTCGGTCTGTAATCCCCAGAGGAACAGGGGTATCAGAGATAAAAAGTGCCAGACCGTGAACCTCACACTTGTTGATGAAGTAGGATCTGCAGTCCTCACAGTCTGGAATGTGGAAGAATCCAAATAAATACAATTTTAGAATACAAGCATTAATGCCAGATATTTCCATCAATAACCAGGGATGATTGCACCTCATGTGTGCAGATGAGAGATGATTTGATCTAATTGTGGATGTTTGGGTTTTGCAGTTCTTAAGCTACATTTAGACAGAAGAAGCTTACAAGTACTAGGTACAGTTGTGAAATGTGTAGAGATAAAGAATGTGAACTGAGAATGGCTGACCCTGCGCTCTGACCCCAACCTCCAAGGATGGGATATGCGAAGAAAGAATTTCACTGTGCTGTAATGTATATGTGACAAATAAAGGCTATTTCATTTCATTTCATTTTCATTTCAAAGTATGGGGGGATAAAAAAAGAAAACCAGCATTATTAGTAAATGGGTTACTATGACAAATTTCTTATAAACCAAGTCTTACATATGAATGTTATTATTGTTGGAATAATAATCACAATTTAGGCTGCTTGATTATATTTCAAATTCACAATGGTATCTTACAGAGGAACTCATCATCTTCAGGTTCTTCCTCTTTTATAGGTTTCCTCAGAAACCCTTCAGTCTGTTGGTCAACAGCACTGACACGTCCCACACGACTTGATGGCACTCCATCTAAAAGTCCACAAAACCCAAAACAAGTGAATTGGACTGTCAAATTAATCATAGATAGACTAAAGGAAGTTTCTAATGTAGTCTTACAGAGGTTGTCCTCATCTTCAAGTTCTTCTTTTTTTATAGGCTTCTGTTGATCCTCAGCCACAGGGATAACAAATTCCACAGAGTCTGATGTCCCCTTATCTGAAGTCATGCAAAACTCAGTTTTCAAATTCTCACAAAGCTAATGAACAGGACGAAGAAGAAATAAGACAAACATTATTTTCAAAAAAATACAGCTGTGTTGACACTTAGAGAAAGAAATTCAAATCCAAATACAGTAGTTTCAGAAAGAACCTAAAATTTTATTTAAATGGGTGTCTTACAATTTTTCTAATTATAAGTTCAACCAGTGTGATATGATTTCTTCTTTGGTGTTAGACATAAGTAAGGAGGGAGTAAGTAAGTAAGGAGATCCCGTGATATATGTGAAAGACGAGAGAAGATCATAAGCAAAGAGTGTGGCAACTATTTAGTGATAGCCTTCCTGCATTTTAGATATGTCTTCTTCTTCTTCTTCTTCTTCTTCTTTCGGCTTTTCCCTTCTGGGGTCTCCACAGCGAATCATCTCTCTCCACCTATCCCTATCTTCTGCATCCTCAACACTTGCACCCACAAGCTTCATATCCTCATTTATTCCATCCATATACCTCCTCTTTGGCCTTCCTCTTTGCCTCCTGCCTGGCAGCTCCATGTCCAACATTTTCCTACCGATATACTCACTTTCCCTCCTCTGAACATGTCCAAACCATCTTAATCTGGCCTCCCTAACTCTGTCCCCCAAACGTCCAACATGAGCTGTCCCTCTGATGTACTCGTTCATAATCCTGTCTCATTTTAGATATGTATTACAGAAAAAAAGAAAGCACTGACCTCTGCTGACTCCATTAGAAGATTCTGGAAAAAAACAGGAGGCTCAAATTTAACCAGCGCCCTTTGGTAAATCAAATCAACACACCTTATGGAAAAAAACCGAAACGGAAACAACAAACACACTGTCTGGTGAAGGGTTCAGGTTTCTCTGGGTAGACTGATGTGATCATTGACCAATAAAATTGAAATAAAAAATAAAATCCTAATTTTCTCCATAGCTAATAATGTTTACCTTATTATCTTTTGTACTTTTAAATGTCTAGTATTTGGTATTTTTTGTTATCTATCTATCTATCTATCTATCTAGATAGATAGATAGATAGATAGATAGATAGATAGATAGATAGATAGATAGATAGATATTATTACCTTATTACCTATGTTTGTGGATACTGCTGGAAGTTGAAAATTTCCCATTGGGATGAATAAAGTATCCATCTAATGTGAAGAATTATGCAGTATATGAAAGGATGGACTCTTGCTCTTTTTAATTGCATAGTAAACACATTTTTAATATAAACACCCTCACGTATGTGTGTGTACAGCAGCAGTGTTAGGAAGGTGATTTATAAATGTTAAGTATTATTATGAATATCATGCTGTGATGATGATTTTGTTGCTGTTGTTGTTTGTTAATTGTGTGTTTAAAACACTGAGATCCCGATTAAACCATAATTACTTGCTTCGTTTGCCAATGTTCGTGTATTCATTTATATTATTAGCATATTTACAGCCGATAATAAATTCGTTTAACACTCAACTAATTCAATCAGCCACTTTGACATCGGGTCAAACCCAAATAGCTTTCCTTCTGATATGAAGTGCACTACATTTGGCGCACACCCCCTTTGTTTTATATCCTAAGTAGGGCACGTGCGTACGGAGGAGCGAGCAATTTGGAGCTCATCCTCTGTCAGTCACCTGAGCAGGTGGTTCAGTGAGATTCAGTTTTACTTACCGTCAAGTCAAAACCTCAGCGAACTTCTGTTGTCAGCGAACTTTCTATTTCTTGTCTGGAGTATTTTCATGTGGAGAAGTCTTCTTCCATGTTTTAATGTCGGTTGGGAGACAATATTGGCAACATTAACGCTAATAACTGGACTGGAATCGGAATGTAATAATTAAGGACGGTTTTAATTTCTTTTCCTTCTTCTTGCTTCTCCTCCTTTTCTGTTTCTTTTTCTTCTTCATCATCCCTGGCCCTGGTCTACCAATTATTTGTGCATTACCGCCACCAACTGGACTGGTTTCAAAAAAAATAGTGGCTATGTGATGGTGACTTTGTTTGAAACCCTGCAATATAATCTTTTATATAAACTAATATACTAATATGAAACATTTATCGATGCTTAGTATACTCTATACTAACCTAGAACAGGTCAAAATACTCTACATTGTTAAATATACCAATTCATATTCCTTTGTAATCTCTCTTCAGAGTTTGATCTTTTGTTGAAAATTGATCTTTCCTTCTAATATGAGGTATGGATGGATGGATGGATGGATAGAGAGATAGATAGATAGATAGATAGATAGATAGATAGATAGATAGATAGATAGATAGATAGATAGATAGATAGATAGATAGGAAATTCCGGAATAATAGTATAAGTGATTTTTTCTTTCTGTCCATACTATCTACAGGAACCTGATCCAATTAAGCAGGTAATAAACAGCCCTTCGGAGTTGTACACTGTGTTGTCTGTAATTTTTTTTCCGTTATTAAAACTCTTGCCACATTGTGAGCAACGATACTTTTTTCTCCCTTTCGGAACGGACTGGCATTGCTGGGGCAATCATCCAACTGACTAAAACCGTCTTCATTCTGTGAGCACTGGTGAGGATTATTACTTTTACGGATGCACTGGTGAGCTGTAAGATTATCCAGGTCAGCAAAACTGCAAAATTGCAGTGGTAGAGTTCTTTGTTATTTTGTCCATGAGTGACTTCAGTAATAGTACCAGAGCATGATTGCTGACTATTGGAGCTTCTAGTAGGCATCTGATTCTCATTTTTAACCTTTTTTGGTATCATTTGTTTACGGTGTCTTCTCCTTATGTGATTGTTGAAGTAAATTTGAGATGTGTAGGAAAGTGGACACCAGGAGCACGAGAAGGCTTGCAGTAGGGCATTGGTTCAATTCTGGAGCATAAAAATGAGAAGTATTAGAAACTCATAGAGAAGAGAAAACAGAACAAATTTTACAAACTATGCAAACATAAACAAAGAAAAAAACAAAAAAAACAACCATCCACTGTGAATGAAACATAATGTTCAAAATTCTAGAGGAAGAAACAATAAAAAGCCTGTTGTATACACTTTGCTAACACCCAGAGGAATGCTTTGTATGACTTTTCATTAACAAATCCATCTATTGTTGCATTATTGTGAATGCCTTTTAGAAAGAGGCCCTCTAGACATTCTAAAAGTCACCAAAGAGAAAGTGAGGTTGACTCTGGTAGGAATATAAAGCTCACTCTATAGCTACAATACATCTATATTTGAGGACCTTCTCTATTTGTCTTCAAACTAGTTAAATACGGTCATGTTTAACCATACACAAAGTCCAAAAGAAGAAATAATCCTTCACCAAAGTCTAAATCTGCCTACTCATTTGAGCAGAAGATTCTCTAAGAGGCCTGAGGAAGGGGACTTCATATATTGGGCTATAATCTTCTTAGTAAAATGAATATTTTTTGGTAAAATGTCATGGGTTGTATACTGACTCATCATCAACATAAAAATCTTCTTTAAACATTTCTACATTTTGTAGTTTTACAAGCTGGAATTTAGATGAGAACAAATGCCATTTTTGAAAGACAATTGTTCTAGCATTTAAAGGTGTCAGTTTTATTGGTTTGACAGAAAAGCATCTTTTCCACCTGTATAACTGCACCAAAATATATGGTACGGACGGCCCGAGAAGTGCACAACAAAGTAATAAATCTAAAAAGAAAATAAATACAAAAACACAATAATTCAGACACAAAATAACAAATAAGTAAACGAAATAACAAATCCAAAAACAAAATAACAAATTCAAAAACACAAAGACAATTCAGACTGGAAAAGGTAGGTATAGTTTGTGAATGGAATTCTTACCGCTGATTTGACGAGACATCTGTCACTCAAGATATTCAGGAGGTAGGAAATTGTGTATCTAACTTTATTTCTTGTACATGTGTGGAGTTCTGCCTTCACTTTAAACCATTTTTTTAAAAGTGCCACTTTAAATCAAAGAAAATACAAACATATATATTTATATTTATAAGAAAATGTAATTCATTCAATACTTCTTTGAGAAAGGACGTTCATATGCTGTGATTTTGGATATACTGATAGCGTATCATGGCATAAAGATTAGTTTGCGATCTCTAAAAACACACCAAAGGACAAAGGTATGTTTAGAAGACAAAACTATTCCAGATTAAAGGATGCAAGGAACGTTATAAGAGCAGAGCTGTGTTCAGACACACACCAATCCACTTTCTAATGCTGCAGCTACTGCTGGACTTCCTGTAGATCCTGAGTGACCGATGTCTCATCCAATCAGAGGTAAAAAATTTTATTTGCAAACTATACCTACATTATACCTATACTGTAGTTTGGAGAAGAAGGGCATCTCAGACTCTTGAGAATTGTGATAATCGAGAGTACAAGAGCATGTTTGATGACTAATGGAAGTTTTTGTTGGCTGATTCAAATTTTTATATCAGGATTTATAATATAATGTGTAATATAATCTTTCCTCTTATAAAGAAGTTATGGAAATGTCAGTGGAAATGTCATAAAAGTATCTTATGGAAATATTATTAAAAGCATTGATCAACAGTATAACTATTAGATTAACTTAAGATTAATAGTTATTAGCTATTTTTTAGAATAACTAATAAATAATGCTTAAATTTCAGATAGCAGTCAATCCAGCCGGTTAAAATTTACAATAATGGAAAAAACATGATCTTGAGAACAGTGAGGAATGAGCCCAGAACTACAAGGGAGGATCTTGTCAATGATCTCAAGGCAGTTGGAACCATAGTCACCAAGAAAACAATTAGTAACACACTGCACCATAAAGGACTGAAATCCTGCAGTGTCTGCAAGGTCCCCCTGCTCAAGAAAGCACATGTACAGGTCCATCTGAAGATTTCCAATGAACATCTGAATGATTAAGAGGAGAACTGGGTGAAAGTGTTGTGGTCAGAGGAGACCAAAATCGAGCTCTTGGGTGAGAACCTCCTTCCCTCAGCCAAGGCATTGAAAATGGGTCATCATCATCATCATCATCATCATCATCATTGTCTCCCGCTTATCTGGAGCTGGGTCGCGGGGGCAGCAGTCTAAGCAGGGATGCCAAGACTTCCCTCTCACTAGTCATTTCCTCCAACACTTCCGAGGGAATTCCAAGGCATTCCAAGGTCAGCCAAGAAACATAGTCCCTCCTGCGTGTCGTTGGTCTTTCCCGGGGTCTCTTCCTGGTGGGGCATGCCCAGAACACCTCCCCAGGGAGACATCCAGGAGGCAACCGAAACAGATGCCCGAGCCACATCAACTGGCCCCTCTCGATGTGGAGGAGCAGTGGCTCTACTCTGAGTTCCTCCTGGGTGACAGAGCTCCTTACCCTATCTCTAAGGGAACGGCCTGCCACCCTACAAAGGAAACTCATTTCGGCCGCATGTATCCGGGATGTCATCCTTTCGGTCATGACCCAAATCTCATGACCATAGGTGAGAGTAGGAACGTACATTGACTGGTAAATCAAGAGCTTCCCCTTTTGGCTCAGCTCCTTCTTTACCACAACAGACCAGTACATAGACTGCATTACTGCTGCCGCTGTACCAATCCATCAATCTCATGCTCCATCCTTCCCTCACTCATAAACAAGACCCCAAGATACTTAAACTCCTCCACTTGAGGGAGGAACACTCCTCCAACCTGGAGGGGACAAACCACGGTCGAAAACCATGGCCACGGATTTGGAGGTGCTGATCCTCTTCCCAGCTGCTTCGCACTCAGCTTCAAACCGCCCCAGTGCATGCTGTAGGTCCTGGCTCGAAGGAGCCAACAGGACAACAAAAAGCAGAGATGAAATCCTGTGGTCCCCAAACTGGACTCCCTCTAGCCCCTGGCTGCGCCTAGAAATTCTGTCCATAAAAAAAAAAGAACAGAACCAGTGACAAAAGACAGCCCTGAAAATGGGTCGTGGATGGGTATTCCAACATGACAATGACCCAAAACACACGGCCAAGGCAACTAAGGAGTGGCTTAAGAAGAAACCCATTAAGGTCCTACAGGGTTAGGAGGTAGGGGTCCTACAGGGTTAAGAGGTCTTTGGAATTTGACATCCTGCCACACTAATCCACCATGCACTGAAGCAAGTTAACTATCCTACCATATCGAATGAAATATTTGCTCACAACACTACAGCTGCTGTTCAAATTTGGCTTCTTCATGGTATTAAAAATATAGATTGGATTTATTTTACAGTTTTACAGATACGCTAATAAAACATTAATACAACCTTAAGGTGGTAAAACTTGAATATAGCTGTATAGTGGAGGTGAGGATTGCCTCTATATCTTAAAGAATAGTGTCATAAATATTCATGTATAGAAGAGACTACAGACTGACGTAGTTGCAGTTGTGACAAAAATCAGGATAGAGCTTAACCATTTGAGGAGCAATTGTTCTTCCAGAGGTAGTCAAATGGAAGGCCAAGGTCTTTGCCATAGTCATCTTCGTACCACATCAAGAGCCCCGGTTCGATTGGTTGACAACAACGGTAGAAAATCCCCCCTCAATACTGGAATGCCACAAGATTCTGTTCTTTATCATTACGAGCACAATTCACATACCTGTAAAAAAAAAAAGAGAGAGACAGTCAACAAAGGATGATAGTGAGGCAAAAAAAGACGAAATAGCAACAGAATAAACGGTTGCCTTTAATTCAGTTCATGCTGAATTTTTCTTGAGATGCTGGGTTTCACTGGGATGGTCCATGCAAGAAGAGCTTCAATGCAGCCTGATGTGTGCATGTTTTCACCATTAGAGCTCAACTGACAATGTTTGTTAAGACATCCTCAGGCAAGCAGGAGCAGAACAATAGAACTGTCTTTTTCTAGAATTGTAGCGCTAACTCAGTAAGTGTCTGTAGGTAATATGGCTCCAGCTCCAGTCACAGGTCATGCTTGCAGCTAATGAGGATGAATTATAATACACTGCCTGTCTGAAGAAGAAACTATGACAAGACAGTCTATCATTTTGGTTGCTCACAGATCACAACATAAGTCAAATACATTCTTCTTGATTCATGCAGCCCCAAAACTAAATGTAGAGTGCCCTTCTCATCCCAAACAGCTAATGACATTCAACCTCTGGTTCCAAAAACAAGCAAATTAAAGGTCTAACAGATGCTAGTCTTCAGTTCTGTTGAAGGTGGCAGATAAATCAATACCTTATATTTACACCCCAGTTAAGAAAAGGTAAAATCAATGAATAAACTAGTATTCAACAGTGCAGTTTTCAGCAGTGTGTTCCTCACCTCAGCCAGTTAGAATGCATCTCTATCTTGGCATCTCTGTATTCCACACATTTGCTGCTCTTGAGTATCTGAAGAAACATAAAATAATAAGTATATATAAGTATATATTTGAATTGTTCTCAAGATGGTGGCATGTGCGGATGCAGTGGCTCTGAGCTCCTGGACATACAACAGCATTTTATTTTATTTAGTGTTTTAAGTTTACTTTTCCAAGCACTCGGTCAAAGAATACACTACGAACGAGCTGCACTGCTTAAAATAGGACATCAATTTCAGAATTACGCCCTCAGAGACCTTAATCCTATCCCCCGGAGATTCTGCGCCCCGAAGAGCTCAGCGGAATGATCATCATTCCACCCGTGAGGCACCAGAGGCGACGTAGAGACAGGAAGCAGAAGCAAGGCAAGAGAGCTGGTGCAAAAGCTAGGCTGCAGGCTAATCCACACAGACCAATACTGCCAAGTCTCTTTCTTAGGAACTCTCGGTCACTCGTCAACAAGATGGACGAAATATGACTAAGGATTACTTCTCACTGTATGAACAGCTGTATGATGGTAATCACTGAGACTGAGACTGGATAGCGCTGTACCCAACACGGCTATCGAGCTAGTGGGTCACTTTGTTTACTGAGCTGACAGAATTGCCAACTCCGGTAAGAAGAAAGGTGGAGGATTGCAGAGGTGTAAAGAGTACCTGAAAACAATACTTGAGTAAAAGTACATATACCTTTTTGAAAAATGACTCCATTACCAGTTACAAGTCACTAATTCCCAAACAACTTGAGTAAAAGTCTTAAAGTATCATATCCTAACAGTACTTGAGTATTTCACTCAAACTGAATGTAGTTTTAAAGATGCACTAGTCCAAGAAGTAACATCAAGATATATGTAAAATGAAATACAAGGAACAGTTGATTTGTGAGGGTTTATTTCCAAGAATATTTTATTAAATCAAGATACAACAACAGCCTCAACACAATAGCCTCTTCAGCATGGCAGAAACAGGCTTAAACACGGACTAAACAGTCATAGTCAAACTTGTGTCTTCAAAAAAGGAATAAGGAATTTTCAGTACAACAGACAACTAAAATCAAATTTTATTAAAATCAGATTTGAAAATCAAATTTAAAGTAAAATCAAATATTTAGAGCAGACTACGATTTTATGTACCTCTCAGGCTCAGAGGGGTGCACAATTTTTTGTTCAACTTCAACAAAAGCTAGTTTTCAAAGTTCTTGGAATTTATTCTTGACTCCAAAAAATCTTGAATCGAACACCCCTACAGCATACGTCTGATTTGGGTTCATGTGGCGCCAAACATTTGGCGCATAAAGGCAAATCGCATCTAGTAACTTCAATTCCCAGCATATGGCGATATTGCTTCTGCTGAAGAAGCCCCAGTAGATAAAGTTGCCGACTTGCCATGCACAATGTAACGAGTATCAGTAAGTGTCAAATGTAGTGGAGTAAAGAGTACATATATTCAATCAAAAATGTAGTTGAGTAAAGAGTAAAAGTTGCTTAAATATTTGATACTCAGACCCTTCTACGCACATAGAGAGTTTACTTCTATTCTGGTCACAGCTGTTTACATCCAACCACAGGCTAATGTGAAACTAGCCCTGGAGGAACTGCATGAAGCTATTAACAGCCAGCTTAATGTATATCCAGAAGGAGCTTTGGTTGTAGGAGGAGACTTTAATCAGGCAGACCTAAAAACTGTGATGCCTAGACTACATACCAACGTACACTTCCAAACCAGAGTGAAGAGCATACTGGATCAAGTGTACACAAATATTCCCTGAGCCTACAAAGCTGCACCATCTCCACACCTTGGCTCCTCAGACCACATCTCCATAGAGATGACTCCATCCTACAGACCTCTCATCTGCAGAACACAACCATCCTTCAAAACTGTCCAAGTACGGAGTAAGGAGTCTACCTCACAGCTGCAAGACTGTTTTGAAAACACGGACTGGGAGTTGTTTGCACAGAGTGCAGACCAGGAAGAATATAGCTCATCTGTTTTGGCCTACATAGCCTTCTGCACCGACACCATGCTAACCACCAAGACCATCAAGGTGTTCCCCAACCAGAAACCATGGCTTGACCGGAATGTGTGCTCTCTGCTAAAGGTGAGAGACGTTGCCTACAGGTCAGAAGACGGACTGGCTTATACTTATAGTAATGCCCAGAGAGAGCTGAAAAAGGGCTTCAAAGAAGCCAAGCAGAGATATCAGCAGTGGATCAAGGGCCACTTCATAAACAACAATTCCTGCAGCATGTGGAAGGGAAGGGTATCAAAGCCATAACGGACTATAAGAGCAGCAACCCACTGACCGGCCATGACACCACACTTCCTGATGCCCTGAATGTGTTTTTTGCATGCTTTGATAATCTGACCAGCCAGGTGGAAACTCAGACAACACTACTGCCCAGAGATAAGCCAGCACTCATCTTTGAGAGCCACCAGATGAGATCCACACTGAGAAAGATCAACATCTTAATAACTTTAGTTTTACCTTTGAAAGCGAGGAAATTGGAAACTCCTTCTATAAATGTAATATAATATTCTCCTGACAGAAAACTTAACGGTAACATTGTTAAAGAGCTGAAACAGCTATTTAAATAGTTTATGATTAGGCTTAGATTATGCAAAGAAAGACTGTGGAAGTTGTTACTATGGAAACAATAAGATATTGAATCGAGCACATTAGCATAAACAAATCTTTGTTTTGCAGCTGACAGCACAGTCAAGTTAATTAACACCTTCTGACCAATCAGAATCGAGAATTTAACAGCTCTGTGAGGTAGGTGAGAATACGCTTACTGTTGTGGTTAGCCAAAAAACTCAACACAACACCGCAAAATGCCATGAAGGCTTAATCCTTAAATAGCCTCTACACAAAACATACATGACAATTGTTTAATTTACTATGTAGTGTGCCTATCTATCTATCTATCTATCTATCTATCTATCTATCTATCTATCAATCTATCTATCTATCTATCTATATATATATATATATATATATATATATATATATATATATATATATATATACACACTATATTGACAAAAGTATTCGCTCACCTGCCTTGACTCACATATGAATTTAAGTGACATCCCATTCCTAATCCATAGGGTTCAATATGACGTCGGTCCGCCCTTTGCAGCTATAACAGCTTCAACTCTTCTGGGAAGGCTGTCCACAAGGTTTAGGAGTGTGTTTATGGGAATTTTTGACCATTCTTCCAGAAGCGCATTTGTGAGGTCACACACTGATGTTGGACAAGAAGGCCTGGCTCTCAGTCTCCGCTCTAATTCATCCCAAAGGTGTTCTATTGGGTTGAGGTCAGGACTCTGTGCAGGCCAGTCAAGTTCATCCACACCAGACTCTGTCATCCATGTCTTTATAGACCTTGCTTTGGTCACTGGTGCACAGTCATGTTGGAAGAGGAAGGGGCCAGCTCCAAACTGTTCCCACAAAGTTGGGAGCATGGAATTGTCCAAAATGTCTTGGTATGCTGAAGCATTCAGAGTTCCTTTCACTGGAACTAAGGGGCCAAGCCCAGCTCCTGAAAAACAACCCCACACCATAATCCCCCCTCCACCAAACTTTACACTTGGCACAATGCAGTCAGACAAGTACCGTTCTCCTGGCAACCGCCAAACCCAGACTCGTCCATCAGATTGCCAGATGGAGAAGCGCGATTCGTCACTCCAGAGAACGCGTCTCCACTGCTCTAGAGTCCAGTGGCGGCGTGCTTTACACCACTGCATCCGACGCTTTGCATTGCACTTGGTGATGTATGGCTTGGATGCAGCTGCTCGGCCATGGAAACCCATTCCATGAAGCTCTCTGAGCACTGTTCTTGAGCTAATCTGAAGGCCACATGAAGTTTGGAGGTCTGTAGCGATTGACTCTGCAGAACGTTGGCGACCTCTTCGCACTATGCGCCTCAGCATCCGCTGACCCCGCTCCGTCAGTTTACGTGGCCTACCACTACGTGGCTGAGTTGCTGTCGTTCCCAAACACTTCCACGTTCTTATAATACAGCTGACAGTTGACTGTGGAATATTTAGGAGTGAGGAAATTTCACGACTGGATTTGTTGCACAGGTGGCATCCTATCACAGTTCCACGCTGGAATTCACTGAGCTCCTGAGAGCGACCCATTCTTTCACAAATGTTTGTAAAAACAGTCTGCATGCCTAGGTGCTTGATTTTATACACCTGTGGCCATGGAAGTGATTGGAACACCTGATTCTGATTATTTGGATGGGTGAGCGAATACTTTTGGCAATATAGTGTATATATATATATATATGGTTTTTTTTTTTTTTGGGAGTCTGAGTTACCTAAGCAGTTCAGCTAGAAAGACTCCATTTCACTTTCCTCAGGCTTGAAAGCAAAACAGAATGAACACCTCAGATGTACACAGTACCGTGCTTCTCTTTAAATCATTCCATTTCTGTGGAATCCTGTCAGAAATATATTTATGTAGACACGATTTAATAAGACAAACAGTCCTTCTTCTTCTCCTGTTGTGAATCAACATCTGATCTCATTACCACCAACATTAGGGCTGGAGTGTGAGGTTAGATTTCACGTAGTCTATTTCAGTGCTTCTCAACTCCACTGACCCCCTTAATATGAATTTATCTCATGCACATTATTTAAAAAGTTCAAATAATATTTCTTGTTTGAGCCATAGGGCTTTCCTGAAAGCTTTCCTATTCCTGAAATTTTCAATAAAGTACATTAGGTCTGAGTTAACTTTGTTTCCTGGACCCTAAATACGATATTAAATGATCTGACCCTAAATGATATAAATGATAATATGACATTGAGGTGGATTACGATGTTCATTACAGTAGCAAATTAAAATATATACAGTGGAGTGCAACAGTTCATAAATTTTTTTTATTGCTTTTTGAAGTGTCATTCACAATGTGGAGGAATAATAGCTGTGGCTATACCAATGTTCTACTAACACGTTTTCCAAAATATCCAAGGCACTTCAACAAAAATACAGAAGTTTTCTGCACATACAGTTGGGACTTTTATACAGTGACATGGCAGGGTCAATGTGAATGTTTATCAGAACCTTCTTCGTTAACATGCAGTTCCTTCCCTGTGAGTATCTCCCAGTCCCAGTCCATTTTCATGTTCCCCATCCCAATACATAGGGGAGGTGGTAGCTTAGTGGTTAATGCAGTGGACTAATGCTCAGAAGGTTATGAGTTCAGAAAGTTGTAAGTCACTCTGGATAAGGGTGTCTGCCAAATGCCAGAAATGTAAATGTAAAATCACTTTGCAAAACAGCCCAGAGTCTTAGTCTAAACCTGACTGAAAACCTCTGAAAAATCCTTGGCAACAGTTATTGCTGAAAAAAAAACCCCACTAAAGCTACAGTTATTGAACTGTGGAACAGACTGGAGGATAAGTGCACCAAGATCACACCAGAGCAGAGTGAAAGACTTTTCTGTGTCTCTTTCTGGTTCCACCACCAGGGTGATGGAATAAACTTCCCCTACAGGTCTAAATATCTGAGTTACTGGCTGTTTACAAACAACATATAATGAATTATTACATTAAAATAGCACATTTCAATTTTCCCTTTGCTATAACATACTGTATATTGGTAGAAACCTTTTTTGGGGGTTTTATTCTAATTATTTGCTTTAAAACAAGACCTACACAGCCAGACATACTATATATGGACTTGCTTTTTGTTGCAACCCTACTGCTTTTCATGGCAAGCCTACTGACTCACAGTGATTTCCATCACTCAGATCCCAAGATAATGAGCTCAATTAGAGTATGAGTGAAACATTTAAGTTCTACATTTAAATTTAAGAATTATCTTGCTTGTAACTAACAGTCTAGCATAAGTTAAGTGAGATATTATCTCAAATTAACTTTTTTTTGTTATTAATGTCATCTTGCTCTACCAAATCTATGGAAATGAGCTGATGCATTTGCATTTCATGTAGATACTGAAAGTCGGATTTTATCTCTGACCCCTCAAATCCTGAGCTACCAGGTCATTGAGTATCTGTTGTGTGATAAGAGAAGACTTAAGCACTGTGGTTGAGTTTGTAGCTAACTTAACTGGATGAAGTGGAGGTTAAAAGTGGAAGCAGCCATGATGAACCTAAGGACTTTCAGCTATCTCCACTATTCAACTATACACCAAGATAGATACACCTGGCTGTGTTGGTAAGACTGTGTCTTAACATATAAATAGGTAAACACTTTTAGTTCTTGCACACAAATTTGTTTATGATAATTTATGTAAAACTTTCTTTTCCTTCTTTCTACATTGTGTTATTCAGGGCATCATCCAATGAGTTGGTAAGAGAGCTGTACAAAGTTCTAGAGAGCTCAGAAGGATTGCTGCAAAGAAAATGTTGTGCTTTTATATTTCACATCTGCTGGTTCTTTTTGGGATGACTGCAGGATTTACAAGAGAATATAAGTACTTTCCCATGCTCAAGAACTGGAATGATGCTCAGAATTACTGCAAACAGAATTATACGGGTCTTGCTGTCATTACTACTGATGAGGAAAACCAGAGGATGCAAAATTCTGGAGGAACCCTAACTTCAAATTGGATTGGGTTGTCCAGGAGCATGGCTAATCTGGACATCTGGTTGTGGGAAGATGGAAAAATAAGAAATTTTTTCAGGTGGAAACCAACAGAGCCTAATAACAAATATGAAAAATGTGTTCAAACATCTCCAGAAGGCTGGAACGATTGTATCTGTGAAGATCTTTTATCTTTTTATTGTTACCGGATTTTAGTCTTTGTGAAGGAGAAAAAGACATGGGAAGAGGCTAATAATTATTGTAGAATAAACTACACTGCCCTGATGTCCCCGCTCTCGGAGAAACAAATACAGCTGGCTGAAATGGAGAGCGGTGAAACTCAAACTGACCTAGTGTGGACCGGTCTGCACTTTCACAATGGATTATGGCTCAGTGTGAGCAAGGAGCCATTGGGGACACTGGTCTCACTGCCCTCATGCCCGGCTACACCCTACCACTGTGGAGCTCGCAACACTAAAACACACACTTGGGAAAACTTAAACTGCAATGAGAAGCTGAATTTCATCTGCTACTACTAACGTGAGTAACTGATATCCAGAACAATACATTGGAATAGTGCACATCTAAATTTTATTTTTTTTTTACAATTGCTTACGAATATTTATAGCACACATTTCTTAATGACACAACATGTTCCTTTGTTTGACCATATTCCCCCTGTTATCCACACTACAGTGAATCATTTCACCCCACACTACTACTGCAAGCAAAAATCTGGTCTTGTTTTAAATCTTTATGGTGGATTAAAATACGACACAATACTGTAAACCAATCAAGCAATACAACACACAACTTTATACAATAACAATATTATACAATCAGTACCATATCATATCGTACACTTACAGTAATGCCAAAAAGTTTTAATGTTTATTTTTATAGTTCTGTAAATGGCAGTGTTCTCATTAGAAAAAATCAAGCTCCTGTATTTTAAGAAATTATTATATTTTGAGATGTATTGGCGGTGTATGTCACATTTGTACAGCAAGAAGTGTGAAGAGCTTGAAAAAAGGAAACAAGCTGGTGAAAGGTTGGTAAAGAAAGTGTGTTTGGAATGAAATGTCTTGAAAACCTATTTTTTTACTCAGGGTTCATAACTGTGCAAATGATTTACAGTAGAAGGAGATGACATTTATGATGAATATGGCATAAATGGATAAATTACATGCTTTTTCTCTCTTTGAACAGATGGCTTTTCAAAAGAAGGATGATTCCATATGTGTATGCTTTCAATGATCTCCTTCAAGAAGAATACCTACATGACTATAAACACAATTTCTTCAGATATTGATATGTAGTATGTTTAGATTGCATTATTTAACATTAAGTGATTTAGTACTTAAAAAGGACTTCTATTAAAAGTTACTAGATCTGTTGCATAGTCTGTATGAATATGCATATATAAACATGCATTATATAAATGCGTTTAAATATTTAATTATTATTCATTTTTGTTTAATATCTGCTAGGTATTAGATACTTTTATCATTTTCATTATCCAGAATTAAGATTAATATTAAAACTGTTATCTGTTATTAACAACTGTTGTCTGTTTTTTTGGGCAGAGGTTTAGCATCAGAAATAAAGAAATTCCTGCTAGCATGTTTATATAAGATATAATCTGCTGTAAGTTAATTAAAATATGTTTTTTTTGTGTGTGTATTGTTTGAAGACTTAATAAAAGTGCTCTTACTTTACCTTAAATGTTGCAAAGTTCTCATCCATGTTCAGTTAAACTAATAAATTGACACTTTATCTGCTGTAAATACTACTTGCACATATTTCTCCATGCACACTCTGACATAGCCGTATTTATTGATGTATATATTTACATATTTATCTGCACTTGTTCATTTGCAAAATTTCTACTATTTGCATTTCTGGTAGATGCTAAACAGCATTTCGTTGTTATGTACCTGCACTTTGCAATGACAATAAAGTTGTATCTATCTATCTATCTATGAAATAAAATAAAATAAAATAAAATAAAATAAAATAAAATAAAATAAAATAAAATAAAATAAAATACTGCTTCAAATCTTAAATATTTAAAATTTAAATGTCATGCATTAATGTCTTTAATTGTTTATGTTCTTAAAGTATTACACAGATGTCTTTTGTACATCAAGCAGCAACTGACGGGCCCAAGCACCAAGGGTGTAGCAAAGGCGTGTTTGTTTCATCAGCAAGTATTAGCAGGTGGATGTTAATCAGTGGCCGGCCATGCATTTCAGACCTAGGCCTTCACTGGTGTCCTTCCTGAATTAATCCACCTCCATACCATCATTATGATGCCACCATGGGCGTCGCTAGGCCATTTTCTACTCAGCCCTCCTAAAATTCTGTGATTCTCCATAAACTGTACACAAATTTGTGATCTCCTCAGTCCCCTTTAAATTTCATATGAAAACGGCGGCAGACTTTGGCTCCTCCCCGTCTTTCAACGCGTTCTTCAATCCGCAGACCGCGGCGTCGCAGAGCGAGGAACAAAGGGTGTGTGTGTGTGTGATCAGGAAGACTTGTATTTGGCTTGTTCAGTACTCAAATGTTAAACACATCTATGCAATAAAGTGCAATGCTGCAATAAGTTTACCATCCTACCCTGTTAATCAAACCTTTATTTTATTTATTTATTTATTTATTTATTTATTTTTTAATATTATACCCTCATTGGGGGCTGAGTCCCACTTAAATGAAAATTCTAGAATCGCCCCTGGATGCCATGGCAATAGATACTAATCAACCGTTAACAATAACAATAACAAAGTAAAAAAGAAATTAGGCTACAGTATTTCACAAGGAATAGTCAATTTTATTACAGTTACTTTTCTCAAAAAAGACATTCTTGATGAAGTATCCAATCTCTGGAGGACGCAGCATCCAAAATGAGATGCAGCGAATATAGAAACAATGTATATGGGCGGGTCACTGCCTCTGACTACTCCAATGTAATCGTATGCCTGCTCGAAAACTGATTGGTTAATGGAACAGTTTCATTGCCACTTAAATATGGCTGAAATATGATTGGATAAATACTCTTAACATAAATATACACTACTGGAAGCAGCGCGACTGAGAGAAAAGCTATGAAATGTAGAAAATAGACTATTGAGAATAATTTAATACACATTCATGGAAAAATATATTAAATATATTAAAATGCAAGTCAGTGATTCAGATCACTGCTGTTTAGGCCAGCAGAGAAGGCCTTGCTGGCCCTGACGGCCCACCACTGATGTTAATATACTTTTATTCCATTCATTATCACTACACAATATCCAGTAGTAGTAAGCAATAAACTGCTGTTCATCGAAAGGGATTCATCTCCATGTCAGGATCTTGCGATCTCGCTGGACCACTCACTGATCTCCTCTTCAGTTACTGCACACAACCTTGGGGTATCCATGGACAATCAATTGTCCTTTTTTCCCACACATTGCTAATCTAGCACACTCAAGTCAGTATCTTCTTTAAACAAATTATACTTAAACATTTAATAGCTAACAGCCTGTAGCATAAGTAAAGTGTGATTTTATATTAAATTAACTTTGTTTATTATTAATGTCATCCTGCTCTACCAAATCTATGGACATGAGCTGCTGCTTTTGCATTTCATGTAGGCACTGAAAGTCAGATTTCTCTGACCTTTAACATCCTGATCTACCAGGTTCTGTACTTGTTGTGTGATAAGAGATGACTTAAACAACGTGGCTGAATTTGTAGCTAACTAATCTGGATTAAATGGAAGTTAAAAAGTGGAAGCAAACATGAGGAACCTGACAACTATACATCAAGATATATACATCTGTCTGTGTTGGTAAGACTGTGCCTTTGCAAGTAAACCCTTTTTGTTCTGGCACCAATTTGTTTATGATAATTTATGTCAAATTTTCCTTCACTTGTTTCTATATTGCTTTAATGGAATCATCTAAGTCACATGTGTCAATTGCAAGGCCTGGGGGCCAAACATAGCCCTTGAACATATGTGAATCCCCCTGATTAATTTTTACTAATAGTTAGAGAAACTGAGGAATCGTTGAAGTTGCCTGCGAGACTCAGGTTGGGGCCATTCCCTGATGGCTTTGATGCATCCCGGGTCCATCTGAATGCTTACAGCTGAGAGTATGAATCCCAGGAAGGTGGTCAAAGGGACGAAGGCGCACATGTCAGGTACTCATAGTGGCCAGTGGGGACGTTGAATGCTGTCTTCCACTCATCCCCCTCTTGGGTGCAGACCAGGTGGTAGGAATTCCATAGGTCAAGCTTGGTGGCTTCCTGTAGAAGCTAAAAGGCAGTAGAAATCAAAGGCAGTGGATAGCAATTCTTGACCATTATGGTGTATTACCCCTGTAGTCAATGGAAGGTCAAGGAGACTTGTCCTTCTCCACAATGAAGAATCCAGCTCTGGCAGGTGATGAAAAGGGACGGATGATGCCAGCAGTCAGGGCCTCTTAAATGTATGTGGTCATAGCTTCTGTCTTGGGCTTAGTGAGGTAGTACAGGTGTCCATGTGGCCTGCTAAATATGGGCCTGAGGTCATGATACACTGGTGGGACACAGCTGAGATTAATGGGGGTGCTTGACTCTTTGGAAGGCAGTGTCTGGGCCCCAAGTCTCAGGCAGCTGGTGTTTCAGGTGGTTCCCCAGTCTAAAATGTGGCCGCTGGTCTAGTCCACAGGGAAAACCTGGCTATGCAGAAACCAGGAAGGTGATGGTCTTTTGGTGTGACTCTCCCAAGATGACATGTATAGGTTGGGTGCAGCACTGAGCACAATGCAGGATGTGGCCATCCAGGGCCCAGACCAGTAGAGCGGAAGGAAGGGGCTAAGTTTCTAGGCCCAGCTGCCTGGTCAGCTCCTTATCTAAAAGTGTAGAGCTGGATGGATGGGGTCGCTATGGCATTCTTGCAGCCTCTACTGATGGCGTTCCCTGATGTGGCAGTCAATGGGGGTCGCCAGGTTTATCAGGTCGTTCAGATTGTCAGGTAGCTCCCACGGTTCCTGACACCATCCTGAAGTCCACTGCGTATGATGACACTGGGCAGTTCCCTTAAGCAATCTCGAAGAGTGCCTTTGATGTTTCCTTCTTGGGCAATGCAGAGTCAAAGATCTTACAAAGCTCCTTGGAGAACATGTCATAGGAGGCACAGATAGCTGACTGTCTCTCCCACTCAGCCATGGCCCAGAGCCTAGCCTTGCCAGATAGCAACCAGTGTATAGGTGATAGAATTTTCTTTTGGGTTTCCTTTTTGAGAAGAAGTCCGGTTCACACTGTCTGCCATATATTAGGGAAATGTAGGGGCAAAAGAACCACACAGAGTCAGAGTTTTAGTAGCAATGCCTTTCAGAGTTTATTGAGACAGACACAAAGAATTTTGGCTGTCTCCAAACATATAAAGAATTATGTATTCCTAAAATACTTAAACTAGCAATTGTTAAAAAAATGTCTGTGTGCTCTTCTTACTGTATTCCCTCCCAACTTCTTCAATAAGTCACTCTGGATAAAGGCATCTGCCAAATAACAAATGCAAGTGATGAGAAAATCTGGGGAAAATAAAATGTCACTCCATTCAGTCACCGAAGCACAGGATCAAACCCATGACTTTGTTGTTAATAAAAGTAAAAAAAGAAGCAGTAAACACTGATTAGAGCCCTCACAGCTAGGCGAATGGGTGATGACTCGGCGGCATAGTCACAAGGCCAAGGCTAAGACTTGCCCACAGGAACACCATTCCTCTCCACTTCACGTCAAACAGGTTCGCTCTCCTCAGTGAAGCACCCGCTGAGACTTAAGGCATGTGATCTTAAGGCATGTGAAATTAGCTAGGCCTTTAGGGGCTCCAGCATCAAATTCAAATTCAAATTTTATTTGTCACATACATATACATACACAGTACGACAAGCAGTGAAATGTTTTTTCACGACTGTCCTGTATGTAAACATTTATAAAAAAGTATTGAGAAAGAGATCCATAAAAAAAAAAAAAAAAGGTTACAGGTTATGCGCATTCCGGGAGCCAGGGTGCCAGACATAGCAGGTAATCTTACGGTCCTAGGCAAACATAGGTTCTTGAAGATAGTCTTGTAGGAGCTAACGATATACATCTATGTCAGTCTGAGGTTACTAAGAGTAATATTGTAGAGGTGTGTAAATTAGCGAAGGCAATGTCCGATGCTGTAATATGCTCTGCCTCCATCCCAATGCGAAGTGGTGATGTAGCTTACAGCAGGTTATGGTCAATGAACTGCTGGAGGTCCAGGGTTTTTTTTCTCTCCCCTCTCCTTCTTCTGCTCTTTGCTCCCTTCTTTCCCTTCCAAAAACAACCCCTCCACCCATTACCCCGATGCACTTTTGCACACAAAGACATGGAACATGGGTCACTTAAGTCCTGTCTTCTCGTCTTTTGTTCTTGGATTTGTTGCTTTGTTTGTCTACAGTGTACTGTCTTTTGTTGTGAAATAATAATAATTAAAATTAAAAAAATCATGACCCCCTACAAAGCAAAGAGTGTGCACACAGTACTACAACAACACAGTGGAGACAGAGCTGCACTTCATAACATCTACATGTAATATATTTTCAACAATTTCAATTAACCTATCCCCAGTCCTGCCCAACACTGACAAACTGTCCATCCTGTTGGGGGGAAAGGAAGGAAAGCTGCATTCTAGCAGGACAGTACATGTCTACCTGCCACAACCTGAGAGACAGTGAGTCGCCCCCCCAAACACAAACACACAGCCCTATTTGTCTTAAGATTCTAATAATTATATACTATCAGATTATGTTCCTATGCTTCTAAGTTCCTGGAAACTCAATGTAATAAGTAATGTGTTTGTTAATAAGAGATGTTCTTCTCTTTATCATAATGCTTTGGCAATACTGTATGTGTATATGGTCATGTCAATAAAGCTTAGAAATTGATATTGACGACAAAAAAAAAGTAAAGATTATTAGAGCTCTTTTGAGAGAAAGGCTGACCTGTTAGGATGGGACAGTGTCCATTCCACTTGGAAAGGTGCTTGCAGCATAGCACATAGTCTCAGAACAGGTCTTGTTAATCTGTGACAATCCAGAGCCATGGTCAGGGGCTAATCCGACTGTCTGCTAGCTGCAACCAGTCATCACCCAGGGTTCACAACATTGTGACTGTGTCTGATATATTCTGAGTATATCTCTGTCCTGGGCTGACTCTGGCCCTTGGCTGAGTGTGTGTCACCATTTGTTTATGACCTCATCTTATTACCGTGATATCCTTTGTTTTGTCCTAGAAATTCTTTCTGTTATGTTTTGAGAATGTGTGCTGAACACAGACACTCAGTGACAGTTCCGTCTTCTGTATCTTAGATAGGTCTCTTCGTAGTATACTCACAAAACTGCCAGTGAACACGTCAACCATCACGTCTGTTTCTGCTGACGTCTTTTGTTTACGTATAGATAATAATGAAGATTATACCTTTTTTCTGTATAAATACTCCCTGTTCACCGCAGTAAATTTCGAAGAGTTTTGCTATTCAATCAATGTCTCTGTGTGGTTCTTTGGCAAAAGCTTCCCTGATATCAGTAGAGGCGGCGGCAGCAGCACGACTCAGGATTCTTCTCCGAGTGAACCCGAAAATTCTAACAGTGTCTCAATGTTGGATTAAACCAAACAAGAATGTAGCATTAAATGAAGGTTGTCCACCTGGTTATAGCTATATACATCAACTACGTCTAACAGGCAGGGGAGGAGGTCTTGCAGTTTTTCATGATGATAAGCTAGGCAGCACACAAAAACCCAGACATGATGTCAACACGTTTGAAGTTCTTTATACTAACCTGATTTATGTAACCACAAAAAAATAAGTTCACAGAGTCAATTCCAATAATTGTTATTTACAGACCTCCAGGGCCATATTCTGAATTCCTCAGTGAATTTGCTGATTTTTAAAGTATTAATTATAGGATACTTCAGCATTCATTTTTGATAAGTCAGAAGATCCTCTGACTACAGTTTGTCCATCTTGGTTTCAGTAGGCGTTAATCAGAACATAATAGGACCTACTTATAATGAAAGTCACACTTCGGATCTTATTCTAACATTCAGCTTAAATATAGAAAACATAGTCACTCTTCTACAGTTGGAAGCTATCTCAGACCACTATTTTATTTTATTTAGAGATTTAGAGAGATTCAGAGAGATTTACCAATAGTCTGCCAGAGTTATCATCCATGATTGGTTCGACATCTCACCCCATAGAACTTGATCAGGCGACTGATTACTTAGAGTCAGTGTTTCGCAACACCCTAGATACTGTAGCTCCACTTAAAAGGAAAATAATTAAAGAGAAGAAGCTGGCACCCTGGTACAATGACCACACACAAATTTTAAAACAATCAGCTAGGAAACTAGAATGTAAATGGCATCAAACTATATTGGCAATATTTCAGATAGGGTGGAAGGAAAGCCTTCTGAGCTACGAAAAATCTCTTAGAGCTGCTAGATCAGTGTATATCTCTGCCCTAATCGAAGATAATAAAAACAATCCTAAATTTTTATTTAGTACTGTAGCAAAACTAACTAGGAGTAAAACCACTGCAAAAAAGCACACACCATCTATATGCAGCAGCAATGACTTCATAAATTATTTCAGTGGAAAAATTGACAATTGCAAGCAAAAAAAATTCAGACAATTAATTTAAAACCAAACTATTTGATAGATAATCCTGTAGATGATATAACTATTTCTATTTTAGTTCTTAGAATGCTTTACTCCCCTTGATCTAATTTCATTTATTTCATCTTTAAAACTTTCAACCTACATACTAGATTCCTTAGCCATGTTTCCTTAAACAGGTATTACCAGTAGCTACCGAACCCCTTCTAAAAATTTTAAATACTTCCCTTAGCACTGGCTATGTGCCTACATTTTTTTAAACTAGTGCTTATCAAACCCCTGATTAAAAAACCCCACCTTAATCCCTGTCCGCTGTCCAACTATAGGCCAATATTAAACCTGCCCTTTATCTCCAAGATCCTAGAAAAGGCTGTAGCACAGCAGTTATGTTCATACCTACATAGGAATAACATTCATGAAATGTATCAGTCAGGATTTAGGCCTCATCATAGCACAGAGACAGCACTGGTTAAAGTGGAAAATGACCTGTTACTTGTTACAATATGTTATGTGTGTGACATCACTGAGATGTGTGAGCATGTGTTGTAAAGGAAAATACAAAGAATCCTGCCTTTTGTGAGAGTCTTTATTTTTTCTAATTAATAGATAATTAGCCGAAGTGAACCAAGCTTATAACATAGTGGCAGAGGTAAATAACTGAAAGAAAAGTGAAAGACTGAGCTAAGTTACTACAAAGAAAGCAATTAAGAAAGATGAGTGCCGATTATGGAGGGTGCATATGGATTGAAGCCGCCAGCGAATTTGGACTGGAATGCAACCCAAAGCTTGGAAAGCATGGGAAGAAGAGTTTTGCCTGTATATGGATTTATACAGATGCGGACAATAAAACGAAGGTAAAAGTTTTCCAGTATCTAATCTGAGAAACAGGAAGAAAACTGCGTAATATGCTATGCACTGCCCTGCTGGCTGACAGTGAACTGACATTGGAATGGCTGCTAACGTTGTTTAGAAACCACTGCACTCTGGCACCGAATGAAACAGTGGAAAGGTACAAATTTTCTCCAGAAATCAGAACTCAGGCAAATCGATCAATAAATACATTACTGATTTGAAAGTGCTGGCTGATATGTGCAATTTTGGATCTGCTAGAAACTCCCTGATTAGAGACATAATTGTATGAACGGCATACTGAACTCACAAATGAGAGAATACCTATTGAAAGAGACGGATCTGACACTAAAGAAATGTGTCAGATCATCATGTGCAAGGATATGTAGAGCACCAGAATTGTCAAAAGAGAATGTAATGACAATCAAGTGACAGAAAGTTTAAGAAGTGTACGCAGTTCAAAGAGTCAAACATGCCCAGGGTACCAAACAAACAAACAAAGTGGAAAAACAGAGTTGACCAGCTTATGGAAAACAAACAGTGTAGAAAATGTGGCAAGCTGAATCATTTTGCAACTGCATGCAAAACAAAGGACACTAAGTGAAAAGGTATACACAGTGTAGCAGTGAGATGGAAGAGGAATTTTTTTTAAGAAATCCTAAGCCTTAGTTCACAAAAAAAGAGGTGACAAACAAGAAAAACATTTGTTTGCGATCATGATGATAGGAGAAAGACCAGTAAAAGTTCAACTAGACTGCGGAGCCAGTTGTAACATAATATCCATTCAGCTGTTAAATCCTGACACAGTGATGGAAAAGACTGAACAGATTCTGGTCATGTATAATTTGAGCACCCTGAAACCAGTAGGAAAATGCAGAATAAAAATAAGAAACCAAAGAAACAGAAAACTCTATCATCTGGAATTTATTGTAGTGGAGGAAAGCTTGTCATTGCCCCTACCAGGAAACAAAGGTGTGCAAGCAATGGATCTGGTAAAAATACAGCATGAAAATATAATGGTGATTGATGATATTGTTACCACAGAGAGACACAGAGAAAATGAACCATGGGACAAAAGTGACGTGCATAGAGAGTATTCTGATGTATTTGAAGAAGAAGGATGTCTGGAAGGAGAATATAACCAAGAGGTGGACCCTGCAGTTTAACTGTTGCTATCCGGCAAGGCTTCCAAAGTGGAAGGATGAGCTGGGAAGTGTGGTAGAGAGAGGCATCATAGCTCAGGTAGTAAAGAGCTCAGATTGGATTAGCAGCATGGTGGTGGTGGTGAAGAAACCATCTGGAAAACTAAGAATTTGTATTGACCAAAGACCACTAAACAAAGCACTGAGGTGTCAACACTTTCCCTTGCCCACCATTGATGTTCTTCCTGATCTGACCAAAGCGAGAGTTTTTACTCTGTGTGATGTGAAGGACAGGTTCTGGCACACAAGGCTTTCAGAAGAGTTAAGCTTCCTTACTACCTTCGCAACACTATTTGGCAGGTATAGATGGATCAGAATGCCCATGGGGATTAGCCCATCTCCAGAAGTGTTTTAGCACAGGTTGACTCAGGCATTGGAGGGGCTCCGTAGAATCTAAAATAATTTTCGATGACATCCTTGTCTCTGGGGAAGGTGAAAATGGTGAGGCAGCTGAGAAAGATCATGACACAAAACTAAGACAACTACTGGATCATTGTAGAAATAGAAACTAAACTTCAACAAACTCAAGCTAAGGCAGAAAGAGATGCCATACATCTGACACAGACTGACTTCAGAAGGTCTAGAGATTGACCCAGAGAGGGTAAGAGTCATAGTGGAGATGCCCAGACCATCAGATGTGATGGGACTCCAGAGATTATTAGGTATGTTGAACTATTTGTCCAAATTTTGTGCACACATCACACAGCTGCGACACATTAAGACAACTGACACACAACTGTAGAACTGTAGATGTACAACAACAGAAAGAGACAATGTGTGCACATGACATCCCTATGAGGCCATGGGCAAAAGTGGAAACAGATTTATTTTCATTCAACAACAGAGCATATCTAATCACACTTGACTATTTCTCTAACTTATGGGAAACTGACCATCTTCCTGATACTAGCTCAAGCACAGTAATACATAAGTTTAAGGCCCATTTTGCATGACACAGGATCCCAGACACAGTGATCTCCAATAATGGGCCACAGTACAGCTCTCAGGAATTTAAACAATTTAGCACAGTTTGGGAATTCAGGCATGTGTCGTCATCTCCAGCATATCCACAAAGCAACAGCAAAGCTGAGTCTGCAGTAAAGACAGCCAAACAGCTCATGGAAAAGGCAAAGAGAGCAAAGACTGATCCATACCTGACTATTCTAAAGCACAGTAACACCATATCTCAGGGATTCAGTGCCAGTCCTGCACAAAGGCTTATGAACAGAAGAACTAAAACAAAAATGCCGACATGTGATAGCCTCCTGGGGTAAAAAAAAACAAGCAATGCACAGGCCTACTACTACAACAGAGGAGCAAAAGATCTTAGACCTCTTCAGGAGGGAGAACAAGTAAGAGTTCAGCTGGACATGAAGCACAGAGCACACTGGACACCAGGAAAGGTTGTAAGATTCAAGAGACTCAAAATTCAAGAAACTTTATTGTCATTTCAACCACATATAGCTGACGCAGAACATAGTGAAATGAAACAACGTTTCTCCAGGACCTGGTGCTACATAAACATACAACATATAGTTCAAACACAAAAAACAACACAGAGCTAGGACAGAAGTTTGTCCAAGCCACATAAAGTGCAAAGTGTGCAGCTGGGTGCAAACAAGGCAACGACAAGACAGTGCAGAAACAATAAGTACAAAAAGACAACACAAAAACACAGGACACTTAGCGCCGAAAAAAGAAAAAGAACATGTGCAATGTAATGTAAATGAAATGAAATAAAATGAAATTACGTACAACTTGTATTGTGCAAAAATACAGTAGCAGCAGTTGAGGTAGTGCAAAAAAGAAATAAACATAAATATAAATATAGCAGCAGATGTAATAAACACAAAGGTTGAGGTAGTGCAATATGTATTGAACAATATAAGCTATATGTGTGTGTGTCCACACAGGTGAGAGAGAGAGAGAGAGAGAGAGTGTGTGTGTGTGTGTGCATATGTGTGTGAGAGAGACAGAGAGTTTTGTACAGTTCAGTCCTGAGTGTGTATGTGTGTGTGTGTGTGTGTGAGAGAGAGAGAGTTTTGTACAGTTCAGTCCTGAGTGTGTATGTGTGTGTGTGTGTGTGTGAGAGAGAGAGAGTTTTGTACAGTTCAGTCCTGGGTGTTGAGGAGCCTGATGGCTTGAGGAAAGAAACTGTTACACAGTCTGGTTGTGAGGGCCCGAATGCTCCGGTACCTCTTTCCAGATGGCAGGAGGGTGAAGAGTTTGTGTGAGGGGTGTGTGGGGTCAGCCACAATGCTGTTGGCTTTGCGGATGCAGCGTGCGGTGTAAATGTCCATGATAGAGGGGAGAGAGATTCCGATGATCTTTTCAGCTGTCCTCACTATCCGCTGAAGGGTCTTGCGATCCGAGACTCAGGAAGCTCTCGATGGTCCCTCTGTAGAACAGAGTCAGGATGGGGGGAGGGAGATGGGCTTTCCTCAGCCTCCTCAGGAAGTAGAGGCACTGCTGGGCTTTCTTGGTGATGGAGCTGGTGTTGAGTGACCAGGTGAAGTTCTCTGCCAGATGAACACCAAGGAATTTGGTGCTCTTGACAATCTCCACAGACGATCCGTCGATGAACAGCGGAGAATGGTCACTCTGTGCTCTCCTGAAGTCAACAACCATCTCTTTAGTCTTGTCGACGTTCAGAGACCGGTTGTTGGCTCTGCACCAGGCTGTTAGCCGCTGCACCTCCTCTCTGTATGCTGACTCATCATGTCATCGGCGAACTTGACGATGTGGTTGGAGCTGTGCATTGCTGCACAGTCGTAAGTCAGCAAAGTGAACAGCAGTGGACTGAGCACACAGCCCTAAGGAGCTTCAGTGCTCAGTGTGGTGGTGCTGGAGATGCTGTTCCCAATCCGGACTGACTGGGGTCACCCAGTCAGGAAATCCAGGATCCAGTTGCAGAGAGAGGTGTTCAGGCCCAGCAGGCTCAGCTTCTCAATCAGCTGCTGAGGGATGATTGTGTTGAATGCTGACTAGTGTAAATGGCCAATATCAGATCATACACTGTCAAGCTGGAAAATGGAACTGTTGTATGGAGAAATCGGAAACATCTCAGGACTGTGCCTGGAGGACCACAGAGAGCAGATGCACAAAACACAAGTATAAAGTTTGAACAGACTAATCAGAACATTCATTCAACAGCATTGTGAGAACTAGGAGTGGCAGAGTAGTCAAGAGACCAACACACTTGAAAGATTTTCAATCTAATCTGTTTAATTGTTAAGTGAGTTACCATAGTATAAATTAAATATACTGCTGTATATTTTAAAAAAAAGGAAAGCTGTTACAATATGTTATGTGTGTGATGCATTGAGATGTATGTGTACAAAGAAGCCTTTGTTTTGTGAGAGTCTTTCAAATTATAGATAATTAGCAGAAGTGAACCAAGCTTATAAAATTACTGGCCTCTGATCAAGGTTGTGTCTCCTTGTTGGTGTTACTCGATCTTAATGCAGCTTTTGACACCATTGACCACACTATTCTACTTGATAGGTTAGAAAATGTTGTTGGTGTTAAAGAATCAGCCCTCTACTGGCTCAGGTCTTCATTGACTAATTGTTAATGGTCAGATTGTTATCAGTAGATGTAAATGGTGACTTTTCTATGCATACCAAGGTTATGTTCAGTGTTCCACAAGGTTCTGTCTTAGGCCCACAGCTTTTTTCCTTATATATGCTACCCCTTGGTGGAATTATTCATAACCATGGTATTAGCTTCCACTGTTATGCTGATGACACACAGCTAAGATAGCTAAGTTTCAGGAACCGCTGGACCAGGGGTGTCCAATCTTATCTGCAAAGGGCCGGTGTGGGTGCAGGTTTTCATCTCCAGGTTTCATCTCAGGGAATTTTTTTCTTGCCACCATCACTTCAGGCTTGCTCATTAGGGATAAAATAGGGATAAAATAGTAATTTAACTTTAAACTTTTTTTCTCCATGTTTCTTAAAGCTGGTTTGAGACAATATCCATTGTTAAAAGTGCTATACAAATAAAATGAATTTAATTGAATTCTCAACATCAGTCTACACTGTCCACTTTTCAATTTTCACTTTGCACTTTAACATACTGTATATTGGTAGAAACTTTTTTTGGTTTTATTCTAATTATTTGCTTTAGAACCTACGCAGCCAAACATTCTATATATGGACTTGTTTTTTGTTGCAACCCTATTGCTTTTCATGGTAAGCCTACAGACTCAGATGATTTCAATCACACAAATACTAAAAGGAGGAGTAAAATTAGAGTATGAGTGAAACATGTAAGTTCTACATTTACATTTACATTTAAGAATTATACTCAAACATTCAACAGCTAACAGCCTATAGCATAGGTTAGGTGAGATATTATCTCAAGTTAACTTTTGTTTGTTATTAACGTCATCCTGCTCTACCAAATTTATGGACTTGAGCTGCTGCATTTGCATTTCATGTAGGTACTGGAAGTCAGATTTGATCTCTGACCTCTCACATGCTGAGCAACCAGGTCATTGCGTATCTGTTGTTGTCTATCTGTCATGCAGTAAGAGACAACTTAAGCAACATGGTTGAGTTTGTAGCCAAGTAATCTGGATAAAATGGAGGTTAAAAAGTTGAAGCAACCATGAGGAATGTGAAGCCTTTCAGCTATCTCCACTATACGACTATACACAAGGATAGTGTAACAACGGTCGTGGCATCAGGCCAGCAGAAAGGAGCCCTTGCCCAAATTCTGATCCACCAGCGAAGAATGCTTCCAGGTTTTAGCACTTATAAGCAGCATGCTAACCACTCTTCCACGCAAAGTATTGTTCCCCGAACTTTACCAAGCCTGGATTACACTCATTGGATTACTGTGTATGGACTCTCACTTACATTTCTGGATTCTGATTTTTGATTTTCCGGTTTTTACTTTTCACTTTTGTTTTCTCGTTTATGATTCTTGCCTGTCGTTTTGGATTATTTAATAAAGATTCGCACCTGGATTTGCAACAAGCAAATCTCAGGCTCATCATTACAGAATACTTTGCCTGACACAGATCCAGCAAATCTTCAGGCGTTGATAGGGAATCAGAGTGCGCTTATTCAGGCCTACGAGGTGCAGCTCGCAGCTCTCCAAGCTATGAATGAGCCGCCTGCTCCTACACCACAGGCTGCCATGCCTCCCGCAGCTAACGTGGTTATACCTATGTTGCTTTTTGGGATTCTGGATGGGGCTTCCAGAAAAACTCAACAGATCCGCAGACCGATGTCATGGATTTTTGCGTCAATGCGAGAACTACTTCGCTTTCTAACAAGACGCTTCTAGGTGTGCCTTCCTGCTATCGCTATTAACTGGAAGAGCATTGGATTGAGCTTCTGCAGTTTGTAAGTAAGAACATCAATCAATTACTTTGCGGGTTTACTGTGGGAGGTGTTCGACTGTCCAGTGGGAGATCACGAAGTGTCAGTACAACTCTTGGAACTGCGCCAAGGAACGGAATCCATGGCGGATTATGCAATTAAGTTCCAGACATTAGCAGCACAAAGTGGGAGGAACGATGCCACCCTGCTCACCGTGTTTCGAGAGGGATTATGTCCAGCCCTCCAAGCAGAGATGGTGTGGTGGGACACCAATGTCTCTCTCTCCTTGTACATCACTACAGCCATTCGTATGGATAACCTGTTCCATCAGCATCGAGCAAACATCCATCTCCGAGCTGATCAGAGCACCCGGGAACCCATACCTAGAGGCCGGGAGGAGGGGCCGGAGCCCATGCAGCTGGGTCAAATTTTGTCTAAGGAGCAGCAGCATCGAAACTGGCTCAGGTTGTGTTTCTACTGTGGAGGAAGAGAACACAGAGTGTCAGCCTGCCCTGAGCTGCCCACAACAACCAAGGTGGGGGATAATCACTTTCACTCTAGTTTAACCTTACCTGTGAGACTATGCACTGACCAGAGCATCCGTCAACCTCATCGCCCAACACCTTGTGGAGGAGTTCAACCTTCCCACCATTCCATGCACAAACCCTCTATGAGTGATGGCCATCGATAATCAGCCTATCGGGGAAGGATATCTAACACACCAAATCACCCTCATCACCTTACAAGTTGTTCTTTTTCACACTGAAAAGCTCACTTTCTACTTTATCTCTTCCACCAAAGAACCCAGTGATTCTCGGATTCCCCTGGCTACGTCTCCATAACCCCCACGTGTGCTGGAAGGAAATGGAATTTGTGCACTGGTCATCACAATGTTTAAGGACATGCTTCCAGAATTCTATACCACGTCCATGCCTGGTGACCTCTATAGAGAGCCCACTAGAAAGAGGTGACATGAACATTCCCAGAGAATACAACGATCTGAAGGTGTTCAGCAAACAGAAGGCAACACAACTACCCCCACACCATCCCTGGGATTGTGCCATTGACCTCCTGCCCAACACCCTCCCAAGGGCCGGATTCATCCTCTCTCCATTCCCGAGAGCAAGGCCATGGACAAGTATATATTTGATGCCCTACAGGTGGGCTACTTTAGACTGTCCACATCCCCAGTGGTGGCTAGCCTCTTTTTTGTGGGGAAAAAAGGATGGAGGGCTATGCCCATGCAGTCTTAATGCAACCACAGTCCGTTATCCTTACCCCCTTCCCTTGGTGCCTGCAGCCCTGGAACAACTCAGAGAGGCTTGTTTCTTCACCAAACTGGATTTACGCAGCACCCACAACCTGGTGAGGATTCAAGAGAGAGATGAGTGGACCACAAAAGGACATTATGAATACTTGTTTATGCCCTATAGGCTCATGGACAGACCTGCCATTTTCCAATCTTTCATTAATGACGTCTTCAAGGATCTGATGGAGAAACTCGTCATTGCTTACATAGATGACATTCTAATCTATTCCCCATCCTACCAAGATCACATGGTGCATGTCTGCACACTGCTGCCTCACCTGCTCCAGCACCATCTCTACGTTAAATTAGAGATGGACATGAGTAAGGTGAAAGCTGTCACAGACTGGCCTGAACCCACAACAGTCAAAGAATTGCAATGTTTTCTAGGATTTGCTAACTTCTATCACTGCTTCATTCGTAACCACAGCCTTGTTGCTAGCCCACTCACCTCCCTTCTGAGGGGAAAACCTCGGAAACTTGCATGGACTGAACAGGCCAGGTCTGCCTTCCAGACACTGAAACAATGGTTCACCACTGCACCCATTCTCTGCCACCCAGACCCCAAGCTCCCCTTTGTGGTTGAAGTTGACGCATCCAGCTGTGGAATAGGGGCAGTTTTGTCCCAGCACCATGGAGACCCTGTGCTTTCCTTTCCCGAAAACTAACACCAGCTGAGGCCAACTACGATGTTGGGAATCAGGAGCTGCTCTCCATCAAAGCTGCATTGGAAGAGTGGCAGCACTGGTTGGAGAGAGCACATCATCCATTCATGGTGCTAACTGATCGCAACTTGGAGTACTTGCGCATACAAAGAGATTGAACCCACGGCAAGCCTGCTGGGCCCTGTTCTTCACCCAATTCCAGTTTATGGTGACATACCAACAGGGCACTAAGAATGACAAAGCAGATGCCCTGTCATGCTATCACAACTCCACAGGCACCTCAGTGCACCCAGAACCCATTCTCCCTTCATTCATCATCCTTGTGCCCATCCAATGGGATTTGATGGAGAAGATACAAAAAGCAGACACTACTGAGCCTCCCCTGTCAGACTGCCCTCCAATGAAACTCTATGTACACCCGATGCTTCAATCACGAGTCCTGCAGTTGGTGCACAAGGTTCCTAGCTCAGGGTACCCGGGCATTCAACGAACCACAGCATTACTACAAAATAGATTATGGTGCCCGTCTATGACACTGGATGCTGAGAATCATGTCAAGGCCTGCTCTGCCTGTGCCCAGTCTAGAATGATCCATCAGGTCCCTGCCGGATTGTTACAGACTCTGCCTGTTCCCCAGTGTCCGTGGTTCCACATCCCAGTCAATTTCGTCACGGACTTGCCCAGCTTGGGAGGCAATACCACTATCATAGTAGCCATTGATAGGTTTTCCAAGGCATGCAAACTGATACTGCTAAGGGAGCTTCCCATGGCACTAGAGACTGTCACAGCAATGTTCCACTATGTCTTTCATAATTATGTCTTATGTCTTATGTCTTTTGTAATTAGGTCTACCAGAGGACATTGTCTCTGACCGGGGCCCCCAGTTAACTTCCCAAGTTTGGAGAACCTTCTGTGAGCACTTGGGATTTAATGTCAGCCTCAGTTCTGGATATCACCCCCAAAGCAATGGACAAACGGAAAGTCTAAATCAGGAGCTAGGACGCTACCTCAGGCTGTACTGCAGCCGAGAACATCACCGATGGAGTGAGTTCCTGCCATTGGCTGAATATGCTCCTGCCAGTGCACCTTGGGGTATCAACCACCCTTGTTTCCATGGTCAGGGGAGCCATCCAGTGTACCAGTGTACCAGCGGTGGATGACTGGGTTCAGCATAGCCAAGGAGTGTGGGAAACAGCCCATGACTGTCTCCAACGAGCCATTCAACGACAAAGACAGCAGGCAGATCGTCGCAGACGTCCACAACCTGACTATCAATTTGGACAGTGGGTTTGGCTGTCTACCCAAAATTTGAGACTAATGCTCCCCTGCCGCAAACTCAGCCCCCGGTTCATCTGTCCTTTCCATATACTCAAGCAAGTCAATCTGGTCACCGTCTACAGCTTCCTGCCACGTACTGCATTGCCCCTTTGTTCCATGTTTCATTCCTCAAGCCAGCTCACACTCCCCCAGGCAATGCAAATCCCAGTAATGAACCACCACCATCACTGGAGATCAATGGAGCTCCCGCCTACAGAGTACGAACCCTTCTTGACTCTCGACACCTTCGTAACCATCTGCAATACCTTGTAGATATGGCCTGGAAGAATGTTCATGGGTTGATGCACACAATATCCTAGACCCTTCGCTGGTGGAGGAATTCCACCACCAACATCCCCATCAACCTGTACTTCACCCCCAAGGCCACCCTCCATGTACAATTCTGATCCACCAGCGAAGAACACTTCCGGGTTTTAGCACTTATAAGCAGCATGCGAAGTATTGTTCCCCGAACTTTACCAAGCCTTCTATTGTGTATTATGCTCATTGTATTACTGTGTATGGACTCTCTCTTACGTTTCTGGTTTCTGATTTTGTCTCGTGTTGTTTATTCGGCTTTGGTTGCTATAGTGTATAGTGTGATTTTCCAGTTTTGAAACTTTCTCGTTTATGATTCTTGCCTGTCGTTTTGGATTATTTAATAAAGATTCGAATATGGATTTGCAACAAGCTGCCTTGGGTTCATCGTTACAGATAGATACACCTGGCTGTGTTGGTAAGACTGTGCCTTAACATGTAAATAAGTAAACCCTTTTAGTTCTTGCACACCAATTTGTTTATGATAATTTATGTAAAACATTATTTTCCTTCTTTCTATATTGCATCAATCATGGCATCATCCAAGTAAACAAATGTAAATGTCAAGTAAATGTTAAAGTCATTGTCTTAAATTGGTCAGAGAGCTGTACAAAGTTCTAGAGAGCTCAGAAGGATTGCTGCAGAGAAAATGTTGTGCTTTTACATTTCATTTCTGCTGGTCCTTTTTGGGAAGACTGCAGGTTTTACAAGAGAATATAAGTACTTTCCCATGCTCAAGAACTGGAATGATGCTAAGAATTACTGCAGACAAAATTATACAGGTCTTGCTGTCGTTACTACTGATGAGGAAAATGAAAGGATGCAAAATTCTGGAGGAAACCAAACTTCAAATTGGATTGGGCTGTACAGGAGCATGTTATATCCATACATCTGGTTGTGGGAAAATGGGGAAAAAAGTAATTTTTTCAAGTGGAAACCAGGTGTGTATAATGACGGATTTTTTTTTTTTGAAAACTGTGTTTACACATCTCCAGAAGGCTGGAACAATAATTTCTGTGGAGATCTTTTGTCTTTTTATTGTTACCGGATTTTGGTCTTTGTGAAGGAGAAAAAGACATGGGAAGAGGCTAATAATTATTGTAGAATGAATTACACTGGCCTGATGTCCCCAGTCTCTGAGACACAAATACAGCTGGCTGAAATGGAAAGCAGTCAAACTGACTTAGTGTGGACCGGTCTGCGCTTTCACGATGGAATATGGCTCAGTGTGAGCAAGGAGCCATTGGGGACACTGGCCTCACTGCCCTCATGCCCGGCTACACCCTACCACTGTGGAGCTTGCAACACTAAAACACATGCTTGGGAAAACTTAAACTGCAATGAGAAGCTATATTTCATCTGCTACAACTGATGTGAGAAACTGATATCCAGAACAATACATTAGAATTGTATACATGGAAATATTATTGTTTTTTACAATTGCTTACTAATTTTTATAGCACACTTCACACATTTCTTAATGGCATAACATGTTCTTTACTAGAACCAGAAAGTTTGGCTATATTCCCTTTGTTTTTATAGTTGTTCTATTTTTATAGTTCTAACCTTTTTGATTAATCAGGATTGATAACTGTGCAAATGATTTACAGTAGAAGGAGATGACGTTTATGATGCATATGGTATAAATGGATAAAGTACATGCTTTTTTCTCTCTTTGAGCAGATGGCTTTTCAAAAGAAGGATGATTCCATATGTGTATGCTTTCAATGATCTCCTTCAAGAAGAATACCTACATGACTGTAAACACAATTTCTTCAGATATTGATATGTAGTATGTTTAGATTGCATTATTTAACATTAAGTGATTTAGTACTTAAAAAGGACTTCTATTAAAAGTTACTAGATCTGTTGCTTATCTGTTATCTGTTGCTGTATGAATATGCATATATAAACATGCATTATATAAATGCGTTTAAATATTTAATTATTATTCATTTTTGTTTAATATCTGCTAGGTATTAGATACTTTTATCGTTTTCATTATCCAGAATTAAGATTAATATTAAAACTGTTATCTGCTATCTATTTATATGCTAAAGTATGTTTAGATTGCATTATTTAACATTAAGTGATTTAGTACTTAAAAAGAACTTCTATTAAAAAACCTCTGTTAAAAGTTAGTAGATGTGTTGCTTAGTCTGTATGAATATGCATATCTAAACACTTGGATTATCCATATATAAATGTATTTAAATATTTAATTATTATTTATTTTGTTTACTATAATAGCTGGTAGGTATTGGGCACTTATTTCATTATCCAGAATTAAGATTCTTATTAAATCTATTTCAAAGCCTTTTTCTGTTTTTTGGGGTGGAGGTTTAACATCAAAAATAAAGAAATTCCTGTTGGCGTGTTTATGATATATAATCTGCTGCAAATTATTTAGACTTTTTTGTGTGTGTACTGTTTGAAGACTTAATAAAAGTGATCTTACTTTGCCTTAAAAGTTGCAACGTTCTCATCCATGCTCAATTAAACTAAAAAATTTTTTTTAAAAATACTTCTACAAAAATATTTTGTAGAATGAAAAATAAAGGTATTTAATTGATTCTTAAAAAGAAAGTGCATTAAAACTTAAATGTCATGCATGCACGGTGTGTTTGTTCCATCAGCAAGTATTAGCAGGTGGATGTTAATATCCTTCGATTCCATTCATTATCACTACACAATATCCAGTAGTAGTGAGCAATGAACTGCTGTTCATCGCAAGTGATTCATCTCCATGTCAGGATCTTGCAATCTCCCTGGATCACTCATTGATTTCTTCAGTCACTGTACACAACCTTGGGGTAACCATGGACAATCAATTGTTCTTTTTCCCACACATTGCTAATCTGGCACACTCAAGTCAGTATCTCCTATAAACAAATTATACTTAAACATTTAATAGCTAGCAGCCTGTAGCATAAGAAAAATGTGATATTACCTCAAATTAACTTTGTTTGTTATTAATGTCATCCTGCTCAACCAAATCTATGGACATGAGCTGCTGCTTTTGCGTTTCATGTATGTACTGGAAGTTAGATTTCTCTGACTTTTAACATCCTGAGCTACCAGGTCATTGGTAAACAACGTGGCTTAAACAAAGTGGTTGAATTTGTAGCTAACTAATCTGGATTAAATGGAAGCCTTTCAGCTACCTCCACTGATTATGTGACCTTTACCAGGAATGTCCTTTTATATAAATTATGGATTCTAACAATAAATAGGTTAAGATTGTATACAGCTGTATACAACTATACACCAATATAGATACACCTATCTGTGTTGTAAGACTGTGCCTTAAAATATAAGTAAACCCTTTTAGTTCTGGCACACCAATTTGTTTATGATAATTTATGTAAAACTTTCCTTTCCTTCTTTCTATATTGTTTTAATGGCATCATCTAAGTCACATGTCTTTTAACTCGTGGGCCAAACTCAGCCCTCCACGACTTCAAATCAGGCCCTTCAACAAATTCTGGCTTCCTTCAGGTTGACTTTAAAGGAACATCCTTGGTAGAGAGCCAAACCCTCTGACTGACCCGGTAAGGTGGTACCTGGCACTTGCAGTTGACCCACCTAGCGTAGCTCCAGGAACTTTTGATTCAGATAGTCCTGGTCAGTGAATTTGCTTTGGGTTGAGTACAGCCACAATTGGTTCCTTGGCACAGAGGATGCAGAGTCCGGTTTGCTGGTTCCTTGGCACAGAGGATGCGGAGTCCAGTTTCTAGTTCCTGGTTAAGCTTCTTCGTCTGGCCATTGGTCTGGAGGTGGAAGCCAAAAAACAAAATAACCCAGTAGCTGGCAGAATTCTCTCCAAAAGTTGGAGATAAACTGTGGCCTCCAGTCTGACACGATGTCTCGAAGTCTCTACAAGATGTGTTGAATCAGTAGCTGGGCTGTTTCTTTTGCTGAAGGGAGCTTGGGCAAAGGAATGAAGTTGAGCATTTTAGAGAAACAATCCACAACAGCAAGCACAGCAGTGTTGGCAGCGAACCGGGGAAGGCCAGTTACAAAGTCCATGGATAGGTGGGACCAAGGGCACCTGGGGATGGGAAGAGGTCATAGAAGGCCAGAAGGTGGTGACCTGGACGGCTTGTGCTGGGAGCACACGCGGCAGGTGGTGACAAACTCCTGGGTATCATTCCTCATGATGGATTCCTCATGAGGGATGATACCAGAACCACTGTGTGTACAAAATCAGGGTGACAGTGGAACCTGGAATTGTGGCACCACTGGAGAACTTTGGAGTGCAGGTTGTCGGCAAACAGAAGTCTCCCCTCCAAGTAGTTTTCGGATGCGGCAGCTCATTTGACTTCTCTCTCTTTTTCGATGTCCAGTTACAGGGCACAGACCAAGACAGAAAATGGAAGAATGCACGGAGGAGAGTTCTCCCCTACAGCTTGGGAGAACTGGCAGGACAGGGCTTGCCATTCTTTGAATCAGGACCATACAACAGGCAGAAATTGAATCTGTCAAAGAAGAGCATCCAGCGGGCTTGTCAGGGGTTCAGTCTCTTTGCTGTCTGCAGGTATTCTTGGTTCTTGTGAACCATCCAGACCATGGATGGCTGCTTGGCCCCCTCTAACCAGTGGCACCACTTCTCCAGGACTAGCTTTATGGCTAGCAACTCGCATTCCCCAGTGGCGTAACTGTGTTCGGCCAGGCTAAGATGGTGAGAAAAGAATGCACAAGAGTGCAGGCAATTGTCTTTAGGGAACCTTTGGGACAGGATGGCTCCCAATGGATGGAACACTGCCGGTGCATTGGTCAGGCCGAACGGCATTACCACGTACTTATAGTGACCAGTGGGGGCATTGAATTCTACTCGTTCCCCTCTCGGGTACAGACTAGGTGGTAGGCATTCTTGGGAAGGCAGTGTCCGTGCCCCAGGTCTCAGGCAGCTGGGGTGGCAGGTGGTTTCCCAGTCCAAAATGTGGCCACTGGTCTAGTCCACACAGTGGTTGTGTCTACATAGCCAGGGAAAATCGAGGATGATAGGTGCCTATGCTGAACAGATGGCCAGGAATGTGATAGTCTTTTCATGTGACTCTCCCACGATGACATGTATAGGTTGGGTGCAGCACTGAGCACAATGCAGGATGTGGTCATCCAGGGCCCGGACCAGTAGGGCGGAAGGAAGGGGCTCAGTTTCTAGGCCCAGCTGCCTGGTCAGCTCCTTATCTAATAGGGTAGAGCTGGATGGACGGGGTCGCCATGACATTCTTGCAGCCTCTACTGACAGCATTTCCTGATGTGGTGGTTGATGCAGGTGGCCAGGTTGATCAGGTAGTCCATATTGTCAGGTAGCTCCCAAGGAGCAAGTTAATCTTTGTTTTCTGAGGAGAGGCTCCTGTAGAAAACTGTCAGTAGCCACCATCCTGAAGTCCACTGCGTATGCTGCCACTGGGCAGTTCCCTTGAGCAATCTTGAAGAGTGCCTGTGATGCTTCCTTCTTGGGCACTGCAGAGTCAAAGATCTTACGTAGCTCCTTGGAGAACACGTCGTAGGATGCATAGATAGCTGACTGTCTCTCCCACTCAGCCGTGGCCCAGAGCCTAGCCTTGAAACAGAAAAGTGCAACAGAAAAGATCATCTGGTGAAAAAAGTGCATACAGTGTTGTCTGCATAAAGCACAAGAACAGATGATATTCCTGCAAACCCGTAATTGCAGAAGAGATAAAGAAAAAGCTTACAGAAAAACCTAAGGACTTTATTGCATATTCATTGGCTACTGATAAAAGTGCTGACAGGATGGGCACTGCCCAGTTCTCCATATTCATTCGAGGGCTAGATGTTCAGTTTTCCATTACTGAGAAACTTTTGGATTTAAGAGCAATTCACAAGAACACACTGAAAGTCGAATTCAGCAGGAGATTTGCTGATTCTGAAACACAGAAATTTAACCTTGACTATTCGCAAATCCATTTGCAATTGATGTTGACGCTGCGCCTTAGCACTTGGAAATTATCGAACTTATACTTGTAATACTTATCTAAAGACCCAGTATGAGACAGTTGGGGCAGCTGAGTTTGCATTTTCCTTCCTGAATCAATTCCACAGCTTCTCATTCATGCTGCAGTGTCATTTCTATGTTCAGAAGCACCCACTCATGTGAGCAGATGTTCTCCATAATGAAGCTGACTAAGACAACCCACAGATCCCACCTCATGGACCAGCATCTGGTCTCTGTAATGAAAGTGGTCATGACAAAGGACATTAACCCTAGAACAGATGAAGTCATTTCTAAGAAAAGATGCAGAGTGTCTGGTAAGTGTAAAAAAAAAAATAAAAAGCCTAATTTGCTTAGGTTTGACATAAGCCCATAGCTTTCAAGTTCAAGTTCAAATTGTCTTTTCAAAGTTAGAGCTACAAAAATAAGCTAAATAATACAATTTCAGATACCATTTGTTATCTATATACCATTTACTCGTAATAGCCTTCCATTTGTTCAATGTTTTGCTTTATCACACAGTTCTTCTGAAATGTTCAGTTGTTTAAATACTGTCTTTTTACAGTACATCCAGAAAGTATTCACAGCGCTTCACTTTTTCCACATTTTGTTATGTTACAGCCTTATTCCAAAATGGATCGTATTCATTATTTTCCTCAAAATTCTACAAACAATACCCTATAATGACAACATGATAGAAGTTTGTTTAAAATCTTTGTAAATTTATTAAAAATAAAAAAATAAAAAATCACACGTGCATAAGTATTCATAGCCTTCGTCATGACACTCAAACTTGAGCTCAGGTGCATCCTCTTTGCACTGATGATCCTTGAGATGTTTCTACAACTTGATTGGAGTCCATCTGTGATAAATTTATTTGATTGGACATGATTTGGAAAGGCACACACCTGTCTATATAAGGTCCCACAGTTAACAATGCATGTCAGAGCACAAACCAAGCCAAGTCCACAGAATTGTCTGTAGACCTCCGAGACAGGATTGTATAGAGGCTCTGATCTGGGGAAGGATACAGAAAATGTTTTGCAGCATTGAAGTTCCCAGTGAGCACAATGGCCTCCATCATCCGTAAATGGAAGAAGTTTGGAACCACCAGGACTCTTCCTAGAGCAGGCTGCTTGGCCAAACTAAGCGATCTGAGGGGAAAGGCCCTAGTCAGGGAGGTGACCAAGAACCCGATGGTCGCTGCGAAAGAGCTCCAGCATTTATCTGTGGAGAGAGGGGAACCTTCCAGAAGAAGTTTGCCAAAAGGCACCTGAAGGACTCTCAGACCATGAGAAACAAAATTCTCTGGTTTGATGAAACAAAAATTGAACTCTTTGGCCTGAGTGGCAAGTGTCATGTCTGGGGGAAACCAGGCACTGCTCATCACCTTCCCAATACAATTCCTACAGTGAAGCATGGTGGTGGCAGCATCATGCTGTGGGGATGTTTTTCAGTGGCAGGAACTGGGAGACTAGTCAGGATTGAGGGAAAGATGAATGCAGCAATATACAGAGACATACTTGATAAAAAACCTGCTCCAGAGCACTCTGGACCTCAGACTTGGGCGACAGTTCATCTTCTAACAGGACAACAACCCTAAGCACACAGCCAAGATAACAACAGAGTGGGTTACAGGACAACTCTGTGAATATCCTTGAGCGGCCCAGCCAGAGCCCAGATTTGAACCCGACTGAAGATCTCTGGAGAGATCTGAAAATGGCTGTGTACTGATGCTCCCCATCAAACCTGATGCAGCTTGAGAGGTCCCTCAAAGAAGAATGGGAAAAACTGCCCAAGAATAGGTGTGCCAAGTTTGTAGCATCATACTCATAAAGACTTGAGGCTGTAACTGGTGCCAAATGTGCTTCAAAAAAGTATTGAGCAAAGGCTGTGAATACTTATGTATATGTGATTTTTTTTTAAATAAATTTGCAAAGATTTCAAATAAAATTCTTTCACGTTGTCATTATGGGGTATTGTTTGTAGAATTTTGAAGAAAATAATAAATTTAATCCATTTTGGAATAAGGCTGTAACATAACATAATGTGAAAAAGTGAAGTGCTGTGAATACTTTCCAGATGCACTGTAACTGACAATTGGCATTATCCCCAGAGCATTTGTCCTTTCAAGTTAGAGTTGTTTTTTCAAAGTAATAACTTCCAAAATAAGCCAAATTATATGATATCAGATACCATTTGTTGTTTATATACCATGTGGTACTTGTATCATTTTTTGACTAACTGAAATTGAACTTATTGTTTTCAAAATACTGTTTAAAAGTACTGTTTCATGCAGTTATGCTGGTCAGAGACGTTATTTCTTGTTTTGATAAAGATAAAAAAGCTTGCTGTGACACAAATGTGTTCCAAATGTGCTACAACTCAAATCTAAAATTAAAACCTTGATGTTTTGATAATGTGGTTTAATGAATTGTGCGATTTTTAAGCAGTTACTAATATACTTATATTTCGTCAGTAAATGAAAAAGAAAATAGCTCTAAATATATGTCTGGCCCCTGATTTTATTCATAACCCTCGGCATGGCCCTTACTGAGTTTGGATTTGACACCCCCATTATAAGCAAACTGATGAATTTATATGTATTAAAAAAGGAAACAAGCTGGTGAAAGGCGTTTGGTAAAGAAAGTCTGTTTGAGATGAAATGTCTTTAAAAACTATTTGTTTAATCAGGGTTCATAACTGTGCAAATGATTACAGTAGAAGAAGATGACACTTACTTTCTATATAAATGTGACGTTTATGATGAATTTAACATAAACTTGGTAAATTACATGCTTATTTTTCTCTCTTTGAACAGATGGCTTTCCAAAAGAAGGATGAGTCCGCTATATGCTCAGTTAAACTAAAAAATTAAATTAAATTAAATTAAAATTAAAATACAGCTACAAAAGTATTTGTAGAAAGAAAATAGTATTTAATCGATTCAAATATATAAAAAATATATAAATAAAGTGCATTAAAATTCATGTCATGCATTAATGTCTTTAATTTATTTTTTATTTTATTTATTTATTTATTTTTGTAGTTCCTAAAGAATTATACATATGTTTAACTCCTACGATTGTTTCTTTAATAAGTCAAACAGCCTGGTTCTGCCAGACAACACACTGCTGCTGTTTTCACTGGCCGATCTGCGCTGCTTGCCCACTTGTTTCTTTTGATTTTCTCTCTATTCACATCTTCAGAATGGCTAGCAATGACAGTTCCCTGGTCTTCATAGAGGTTTCACTTTTTTTAACAACAAATGCTATCTTCACAGTTAAAACCCAGGGCTCATGGGTCTAAAGCAGACATTCAGAGCTATTAATTGTTTAAATAATCAGTCTAACAAGGTATACCTGGGTCACAAAAACACACTCCGTCTCACGTCATAATATTTTTGAGCACTTAAAAATGGTTGGTTTAACACATCTAGCTAAAAATAAAATCTATTATCTCATTTTCGTTCATATTTTGTGTTTTCAGTGTATAGGTGATAGAATTTTCTTTTGGGTTCCCTTTTTGAGAGGAAGTCCAGTTCGCGCTGTCTGCCACTCCGAGCTGATATATCAGGGAAATGTAGGGCCAAAAGAGCCACAGTCAGGGTTCGAGTAGCAATGCCTTTTAGAGTTTATTGAGAGAGACAGGAATAATTTTGGCTGTCTCCAAACACATAAAGACTTACCTAACTTATATAACCACAAAAAATAAGTTCACAGAGTCGATTCCACTCATTGTTATTTACAGACCTCCAGGGCCAGTGAATTCCACAGTGAACTTGCAGATTTATATTTCAAACCATTTCCAAAGTCAGAAAATCCCCTGAAAACAGCTTTGTCCATCTTGGATTCAGTAGGTGTTAATTAGAACATAACAGGACCCACTAATAATGAAGGTCACAATCTTATTCTATCAGCTTAAATATAGAAATCATAGTCACACGTCCATAGTCAAAAGCTCAGACCACAATTTTATTTCATTTAGAGATTTAGAGAGATTTACCAATAGTCTCCCAGAATTATCATCAACGATTGGTTCGCCGTCTGACCCCACAGAACTTGATCAAGTGACTGATTACTTAGAGTCAGTATTTCACAACACCCTATATACTGTAACTCCTAACTACTGTAAGGAAAATAATTAAAGAGAAGAAACCAGCACCATGGTACAATGACCACACATGAGCTTTAAAACAATCAGCTAGGAAACTAGAACATAAATGGCGTGAAACTAAATTGGCAATATTTCAGTTAGCATGGAAGGAAAGAGTTCTGAGATTATTACTAACTTGAAATTATTACTAACTATAATCATTACTAAACTGTTTGACAGATAAACCTGTAGATAATATAACTATTTCTGACCAGTGCTTATACTGCTGTACTCCCCTTCAAGAGCCTGATTTAATTTCACAAATTTCATCTTCAAAACTTTCAACCTACATACTAGATTCCTTACCCACATGTTTCCTTAAACAGTTATTACCAGTAGCTACCGAACCCCTTCTAAAAATTATAAATTCTTCCCTTAGCACTGGCTATGTGCCTAAATCTTTTTTTTTTTTTTCAGGATTTTTTAGAATAAACACAGAACAAACAGCATTGTATCAGACTTCACATGCACTAACGAAAGAAGAAAAAATAAGTTAATTAATTAATTAATTAATTTAAAAAAACCTGTTTAATACCTTAGACATAAATTATAATGTTTACAATAATAAATACAGGTTCAGTAACTAAAGGTACCATAGTAAAGATCTGCAAAACAGTCAACCGTTAAAATACCCGAAGGTAATGTACAACTCACCTCACATAAGAAACATTACACATTGGTTTGGCTGCTTGTTTGTCTACATATCCGAGAAATGGTCCCCAGACAGCAGAAAAATCATGTCCATAATCCAGATTCGAAAAGAGGGAGATGAAGGTGACTTCCAGTTCTTTAATATAAGTCTCTTGGCCATGATCACACCGAAGGTGAGGGCCTGTTGTAAAGTTTTTGGAAAGCTAGAGGTGTGTTGTGAAAGGCCAAAAATGGCAAGTTCCGCGTCCGGCAGAAGAGACCTGTTATAGGCCTTAGAGTACCAGTCACATATGCTAGTCCAGAATCCCGACAGTGAAGGACAAAACCAAAAAGCATGTGCAGTTGTATCCTCTGTGACCTTACACTTGTCACAGAATGGTGAGACAGAAGAAAAAAATTGGTGCAGTTTGGTCTTGGTATAATGCAAACAATGAATTACCTTAAATTGTATCAGTTGATGTCCTGTCGGACAACATCTCCAGGACACTGCGCACCATCTGACTAGTAAGTCATACCTCAGTTCACAGTCACAATTATAATAGCTACTGTTCAACTTGCCTGACTAATTCAAGTTCACACATAGCTCGTCCTATAGAAACTGTGTCTGTTCCCCGATTAGTGAGATTAAAGGATAAATTCGTTAATAGCTCTCGAAATAATCTAATCACGATTAAACCTGACAAAGGCCAAATAGGTAAAGAAAAACAATTTCTTAAGTTTGGGCTTCTCAAAATAGAGCCCTTGCACCGAAAGCACTTATTATTGATGAAATGTTTTCAGATTATAGTTTCCACGCACTCTGTCTTACCGAAACCTGGCTTAGACCAAATGAATACATTGGCCTAAATGAGTCTACTCCGTCAGGATATTCATATAAGCATGAGCCCCGTCAGACTGGTTGTGGTGGTGGTGTTGCAACCATCTATAATAATTCTCTTATCGTTACTCAGAAAACAGGAACCAGGTTTAACTCATTTGAAGTGCTCATCCTTAATGTTGCACTCTCTGACATACATAAAAAATCCCTACTACATCTTGCTCTGGCCACCGTGTATAGACCCCTGGGGCCCTACACTGATTTTCTTAATGAGTTTGCACATTTACTCTCGGATCTTTTGATCAGTTTTGAGAAAGTGTTAATTGTAAGAGACTTCTTCCATCTTAGAAATATTGCCAAGCATTACTAGGTGGTTGTCCTGTATCTTCAATAAACAAGCTACAGTTAGTCCAGAATGCAGCCACCAGAGTTCTTACCAGATCAAGAAAACATGATCATATAACCCCAATGTTATCATCCCTGCACCGGCTACCTGTTTAGAATTGACTATAAATTAACACTACTTACGTTCAAGGCTCTAAATGGTTTAGCTCCTACGTATCTAGCCAGTCTTCTAACACGTTACAATCCACCATGCTCTTTAAGATCACAAAATTCTGGACTTCTAGTAGTTCCCAGAATATCAAAGTCCACAAAAGGGTGGAGAGCGTTTTTGTGTTTAGCTCCTAAACTTTGGAATAGTCTTCCTGACAGTGTTCGGGGCTCAGACACAGTCTCCCAGTTCAAATGTAGACTAAAGACTTATCTCTTTAGCCTGGCATACATTTAACACATCCCATAACCTTGTGCTCCAGTACATCTGATTAAATGCACATTATCATCTAGTACTGCTAATATTATGAACAGCAGCTAGGCTAATGCTGTTCCATTGTTCCCCTTCTTCTACCCATCCTGAGGCATACAGAGACTGTGCCGGCTCCAGTGGCATCTGGAGATGGACCAGCTCCAGTCAGGTCCTGCTTGTGAGGATTGGGGTATTCAAAGCAGCACTGTGGACAACAACCTCCTTATTGATTTACATAACATTCTACACATGCTGTATCTTGTCACCCAAATGAGGATGGGTTCCCTTTTGAGTCTGGTTCCTCTCAAGGTTTCTTCCTCATACCATCTAAGGGAGTTTTTCCTTGCCACAGTCGCCTCAGTCACCTCAGGCTTGCTCACTTGGGATAACATCTAGGACTGTTTGTCTGTTTATATGTTTGTTGTTTTCTTATGTTGTTTCTCATGTAAAGCTGCTTTGAGACAATGCTCTTTGTTAAAAGCACTATACAAAAATAAATTAAATTGAATTGAATTGAATGTCTACTGTTGACTGAACAGGACCATACTGCGGTCAAACACCTATCCCATGTTTCATCAGAGAGCTCAGCGCCCAAATCATCCTCCCAGGCCACTTTAAATCTCTGATTTGAGGCTGTGACACAACTTTCAAATAAGCCAACAAATTTAGAGACAAGGTGCGTAGAATGAGGAGGACTTAATGCCTAATTTGTAAATAATGAAAAAAGTGTGAATGGGGTAGATCAAACTTTTTCCTTAGCTGGTTAAATGATGCAAACCTTCCCTCAACATAAAGGTCCTTAATAGAACATAAACCCTTCTCCTTCCAGTTCTGTCAGATACTTAACTTGTTTATAGCTGTAGACTTATCTAACTTGGAGAATAACATGGCCACCAATGATGTCCCAGCAGCCAGACCTGTCTCCATTCGCACCCATAAGGGAACCTCAGGGGTCAAATTGCCCAGTGCTCAGTTCTCCCAGTACATTAAAGCCCTAACATTGGCAGCCCAGTAATAGTGTTTAAATACTGGCATACCCAGACCGCCCACAGTCCTGGCCTTCTGTAAATGAATTTTAGATATCCAATGTGTCTTATAGTTCCAATCATAGGACAAATTTATAGAATCCAGTTCCTTAAAAAAAGCAGATGTAAGAAAAATTGGAAGATTTTGACAGATATATAGGGAGAGAGGGAGGGAGACCATTTTTACTGAGTTTATACGTCCAATTATAGATAAAGGCAAGATTTTCCAATTCTCTTTGTTACACTTAAGTTTTGAAAGAAACTCGGCAAAATTCAACTTGTATAATAATTTTGGGTCTTTAGGAATTGTCAGTCCAAGATATTCAAAGTGGTCCCTAACTGTTTTGAATGGAATATTTTCCAAAAAGCCAGGTCTGTAAGTGACAGAGTGGCATAAAGTTACTTTTCGACAGGTTGATTGTAAACCCAGATAATCTCCCAAAAGTAGTAATTAACTCTAAAAGAACAGGAACGGAACTTCCAGAGTTCTTCAAATACAATATTCCATCATCTGCGTATAGACTAATAAGGGCTTCACTCCCCCCAATGTCAAGACCTGTGATATCTTTATGGCATCTTATACATATGGCAAGGGGCTCAACTGCGATGGCAAAAAGGGCGGATGAAAGGGGGCAGCCCTGTTGTACCGAGCGGTGTAACGGGAACTTAGGCGACCTATCTGTATTCATTAAGATTGAACACACTGGCCTAGCATATATTAACCTAACCCATGATGTAAACGTCTCACCAAACCCAAACTTCTGCAATGATCCAAACATATAAGGCCACTCAACTCGATCAAAGGCCTTCTGCACATCCAAGATGATGTGATTAACGTATATTGTATTGAGGAGGTGACGTACATTAAAAAAAGAGAATCTGCCAGGGATAAATCTGGTCTGGTCAGGGTGAATGATGGAGGGTAGATGTTTGTTAAGCCGAATAGCCAAAATTTTAGTGACAACTTTCCTATCAAAATTCTGAAGCGCAATTGGCCTATAACTAGCCGGGTCAGTTTCATCTTTATTTTTCTTTAGGATGACAGCTATTTTGGCTTCATACAATGTATCAGGCAGAGCATTATATTTTTTGGAATTGATTATCATTCTAAGAAGCAGCGGGGCCAGAATGTAACAGAACGTAGTTAAAAATTCTGAACTGAATCCATCCGGCCCCGCCGCCTTTCCAGTTGGAAATCACTTGATGGAGGGTTATCTCCTCCAAAGTGAAGTCCGAATCCAGTTCAGCCCTGGCAGCATCGTTACGTTTGGGTGTTTCGAGAGAGTCCAAAAAATCCATCAGATCAGAATGGGTGGTTTCATTACTGGAAGTTGTGGAAAATATTTTTTGTCTGAAACTATAATGCTCTATTTGATACTACTCAATTAATACTTTGATAAAATCTGACTCCAAACTCCACATTGACCCGACAGCTCAGTCAAACAGGATTCTAACTAAAGTAGATGAATCATACAGACTGGATGAATGCAGATACAAGGTTTTATTTGTAATCAGCGCTGGTTACAAGAATTGAGCTGCTCACGAATAAACATCCCAACAACCTTTGAAATAATCATCACAAAACATAACCTTTTATTCTTTTCTCTTATCTTTTCATAATATTCAAACCAAACCCTCTTTACTGAGAAAATCCCACCTAACTTTTTCCTTGGAATTTCGGGTTCTTCTGAACACCATTATCTCTTAATTTATAATTCTTTCACATTCCATTATAATTGGACTTTTGAGATCAGTCATATAAAAATCATGGGCATCTGTGCTCTTATCAGTGGCACTTTCTATCTTTTTCCATTTAGCAGTTCACTCTGACCTCTGAAGAGAGCATGGTTGAATTTCGGGGCCTCTGCTCCGTCTTTAATTGCTTGGGTTTAATTTATTGCTCTATTTTTCTTTACATTTGCAGTAGCCTGCAGTTTTAATTGCGTTCTCTCACATACTCACAGCTCTATCTCCTCTGACCTCTGACTGAGGGCCCAACTCTCCCCTCCTCAAGGTACCCATACACCTATAGTTGGTTTCACCAACCCTTGATACAGCTCCAAGTTTCGTCCACCACTAAAAAAGGCCTGCCAAACTGATGTTACCCCCACCGTTAAATACTCTACACAGGCCATGCAATCTCAGTCCAGAGTTAACGACCATACCCAAACCTATCATCCCACACGTTGTGTTAAACTCTACATTATTAAACCTATAAATTGAGGTGATCAATTAATTGAGGTGGTACCCGACAACCCAATCATGCTGTCCCCAGATTCCAAGTGTTTTATACATGCCCAAACAAGAATGCATTCATATACACCTTAAACACTTTAAAACATTCAAACACACTTTAAACACTCTGAACCACTTTGAACACTCTAAACCATCCAAAAATTACTCCCACAAAGTATACAGTTCACTATAGAATTCTTTGAAGCAAACATTAATATCCTTGGGGTTGACCAATAGGGTGCCATCCTTGGACTTAATGTTATGGATTGTCCTACAGGCTTGAGCCCCTTTAAGCTGTTGCGCTAGAAGCCTTCTGGCCTATCCCCCATTTCAAAACATCACTGTCTCATTATCAAAAATAGTTTGTTTATTTGACCACCAAGGATACAGTTATACTCATATTTAAGTTTCACTATCTTATTGTAATCTTCAGATGATTTTGATACCTGATATGCCAATTCAAGAACAGGCAGAACGCCCTGTATCTCTAAAAGTCGTTTCTCTCTTTCCTTCTTGGCATTAGATTCATAAGAGATAATGTGCCCTTGCATGACCACCTTTAAAGTCTCCCAAAGTACAGAATCTGACACCTCCCCATTATCGTTAAACTCTAAAAATTCTTTTAACTTCGTGGTAACATAGTCTACAAATTTACTGTCAGCAAGCAGAGATGGATTGAAATGCCAGGAATAAGACTGACTTGGGAGAGAGAGATCAATACACATAGTGAGGAGACTGTTATCAGAGATTAATATGCTATGATATTTGGTTTTAATAACACGAGAAATTAACTGAGAGTCAACTAAAAGTAATCTATTCTAGTGTAAGATTTGTGAACATTTGTGAACAGGGTGCTGAATTCTCCAAATATCCACCAGATTTCTGCCCTTGAGCAAATTGTTTAAGACCTGTACTGATGCAATTCCTGGTGGGGGGCGTGTGGATAATCTATCTAAATAAGGGTCTAAGTAACAATTCAAGTCACCCCCGATTATTATATTAGAATTATTCCCATCAGGGAGTAAATCAAAAACTTTCTTATAAAAGTTAGGGTCATCAGTATTTGGACCGTAGACATTCAGAAAAGTCAATGGCAAAGAGTTTATGGACCCAGAAACTATAATATATCTGCCGTGGGGGTCTGTGACCACAGAAGAAAATTGGAATGGAATATTTTTCCGAAAGAGGATGGCCACACCCCAAGCATGAGAAGTGAATGGTGATTGATAAACTTGTGATATCCAGCTACACCTTAACTTACATTGCACGGTTGCTTTAACATGAGACTCCTGTAGAAAAATCACATCCGCTGATAAGGATTTAAGATGTCTAAATATCTTTTCTCTCTTTATATCATTCCTAGACCCTTATCATTCCAAGAGACCAATGTCACATTTCTTCCCGCAGTTAATACTCTACCAGAGGACCTGTGCACAACCATAAGACAAAAGAGAAGTCATTAAAATTAAGCACACACCTTTGGCAAGTAATTGCAGCAAGAGAGTACATTATAAAAGCTAAACTAAAAAAATAAAAAGTACAAGTAAACAAAAGAAACATAATAAAAATAGCAAACAAGTGTGATACAACAAGAACAACAACCCACAACTTACCCCACCCTCCACTGTGCCTTCCCAAACGAGACACAAAGTTCCCAGTTCCATCCAAAGGAGAGCTGCCGGGCAGTTCTCAAAAAACCAACTACTCGAGGGGAAAGAACCCTCCTCGAGGTTTCAAATATATGTACATAAAAGTCATGAAACCGTTGTATCATTTTCATTAAGTCTCATTGTGTCGTACATTGGTAACTCCTGCACATAAGAGTCGGAGACTAGCTAGGTTTACACTACAGTGGCGCAGGAAAATATAATTCAAGCATAGTCCCCTGAATTCTCACCACACCTTTCCAGGAACAGTGCTGCCTCCGTCAGATCCTTAAACTGTAGGCGCCCTTGCCGCCTGATGTTGAATTTGCAGCCTAGCTGGGTATTGCAAAGTAAACTTGATTCCTTTTTTGCACAGGTTTTGCATTACATCCTGAAAGGCGTTCCACTTAGACATCACCTCGCTAGTATAGTCCGGAAAAATCAGGACCCTTTTCCCCTTGTATTCCAACAGTTGCAATCTCCCACGGTGCAGAATCAGCTCCTTCTCTTGAAAATGATGGATACGCGCTATGATTGTGTGCGGCTTTTCTCCCGCGGCCGATTTTGTCTGAAGAGAACGATGCACTCGATCCACTTTAACCGGATGAGGGAAATGCTCTTCCCCAAGCAATTGGGGAATCAGCCTTGAAACAAATTCAGTGGGTTTACCCTCCTCTTCCTCTTCTTGTATCCCCATGATCTTAATATTGTGTCTTCTAGACTAAGCCTCTAGATCCAGGACTTTAGCACGGAGATGGCTGTTTTGTTTAGACAGCTCTGAATACTTAATTTCCAACTTCTGTATCCTTGCCTCAAAGTCACTGGTCGCCAACTCTTGATTGGCCACCCGGGCTTGTAGCTCAGCCTTGGAAGTCACAAGCTTCTGAAAGTTGAGTTTAAACATGTCGAAGCGGGCATTCACTCCCTCGGACATCTCCCTACATATTTACCGACACATAGCAAGAGCAGCGTCTGGAATTTTCTTAGCATCGCTAGGTGAGCTATTAGCTTTAGCTCCAGTGACTAGATCATTGGCGCTTTTAACATTGTTAGGGGCACTCAGCTTTGGCATTATCAGGTCTTAATGAGAATTTATGCCAAATGAAACAAGTAGACACACTTTAAAAGCAAGGAACCAAATAAAACATGGTAAAATAACACCTTTATCGAGATCATGGAGAGGAGCTCAAGCCAAACGCGTCTATACCTCACACATGCTCAATAGCACCCCCCATGTGCCTAAAGCAGTTATCAAACCCCTGATTAAAAAACCCTACCTTGATCCCTGTCAGCTGTCCAACTATAAGCCAATATCAAACGTGCACTTTAGCTCCAAGATCCTAGAAAATGCTATAGCACAGAAGTTATGTTCATACCTAAGTAGGAATAATATTAATGAAATGTAGCAGTCAGGATTTAGGCCTCATCATAGCACAGAGACAGCACTGGTTAAAGTGGAAAATGACCTGTTACTGGGCTCTGATCAAGTTTGTGTCTCCTTGCTGGTGTTACTCGATCTAAGTGCAGCTTTTGACACCACTGACCACGCTATTCTACTTAATAGTCTAGAAAATGTTGTTGGTGTTAAAGGTACAGCCCTCTCCTGTCTCAGGACTTATTTGACTGATTGTTATCGGTTCATAGATCTAAATGGTGACTTCTCTATGCATACCAAGGGTTTGTTTGGTGTTCCACAAGGTTCTGTCTTAGGCCCACTGCTTTTCTCCTTATATATGCTACCCCTTGGTGCAATTATTCATAAACATGGTATTAGCTTCCATTGTTATGCCAATGACACACAGCTATATGTTTCCACTAAGTCAGATGAGAGACCACAGCTTATTAAGACCGAAGAATGTACAAAGGACATTAGACAGTGGATGCTTGCTAACTTCCTCCTACTTAACTCTGACAAGACAGAAGTGCTCATACTAGGAGCACATGCAGCCAGAATGAAGCTTTCTGGTTACAGAGTAAATCTGGATGGTCTTTCTGTTTCATCATGTCCAGCAGTAAAAGTTTTTGGTGTGATTATTGACTCTGGTCTTTCATTTGAAGCTCATGTAGATAATATCACTAGGGTAGCCTTCTTTCATCTCAGAAATATTGCTAAAATAATAAATATGATGTCACTTCATGATGCAGAAAAATTAGTTAATTTATGTTCTGCCAGCCTACTTCAATCAAAAGGTACAGTTTACTTGGTAGTACCTCAAGTAGCAAAGGCTACAGCAGGGGGAAGAGCTTTTTCTTACAAAGCCCCACCCCACAGTTATGGAACAGCCTTCCATTGAGTGTTTGGGATTCAGACACAGTCTTAATGTTTAAGTCCAGGCTGAAGACATAATTGTTTAGTCAAGCTTTTAATGTATATTTTTTCTTAAGTAAAGGAGTAGATCTGGAAGGTTCATGGGCATAGAATGTTTGGAAATAGAAATAGCCTTTATTTGTCACATATACATTACAGCAAAGAGAAATTCTTTCTGGAGCAGAGAGGGTTAAGGGCCTTGCTCGAAGGCCCAACAGTGGCAACTTGGCAGTGCTGGGGCTTGATCCGATCAACAGCCCAGAGACTTAACCACTTGAGCCACCACTGCCCACTGCCTGACCACCCTCGCAAGAAACTCAGGTTTGCTGACTGTGAAGTGGTTGGACACTATGGCCCAGGAAGCCGTCATGTCTGTCATCTTCTGGCTGTCCCTTTTAGTTATGCTGTCATAGCTAGTATTGCCAGAGTCCCTGCCTTCACTTAACACATAATTTACATTGCCTTTAAACACCACATTCCTGGTTCCTCTAAAGGTTTCTTCCTCACATCATCTCAGCGAGTTTTTCCTTGCAACCATCACTTCAGGCTTGCTGATTAGGGATAAAATAGTAACTTAACTTTCAACTTTTTATAATACTTTTATAATATTATTTATTTCTCTGTTTCTTTACTACTGTAAAGCTGGTTTGAGACAATGTACATTGTTAAAAGCACTATACAAATAAATTTAATTGAATTCTGGACATTGTAAATCAGTCTACACTGTCCACTTTTCAATTATCCCTTTGCTTTAACATACTATATATTGGTAGAAACCTTTTTTGGTTTTATTTTAATTATTTCTTAAAACCTGTGCAGCCAGACATTCTATATATGGACTTGTTTTTTGTTGCAACCCTACTGCTTTTCATGGCAAGTCTACAAACTTACATGATTTCCATCACACAAATCCTAAGAGGGTGAGGTCAATTAGGGTATGAGTTCTACATTCAACAGCTAACAGCCTATAGCATAAGTTAAGTGAGATATTATCTCAAATTACTTTTGGTTGTTATTAACATCATCTTGCTCTACTAAATATATGGACATGAGCTGCTGCATTTGAATTTCATGTAGTTACTGGATGTCAGATTTTATCTCTGACCTCTGACATCTTGAGCTACCAGTTCGTTGTCTATCTGTCGTGTGATAAGAGACGATTCAAGCAAGGTAGTAATCTAGATAAAATGGAGGTTAAAAAGTAAAAGTAAAAATCTCCACTGTACAACTATACAAGATAGATACACCTGGCTGTGTTGGTAAGACTGTGCCTTAACATGTAAATAAGTAAACCCTTTTAGTTCTTGCACACCAATTTGTTTATGATAATTTATGTAAAACATTATTTTCCTTCTTTCTATATTGCATCAATCATGGCATCATCCAAATAAAGAAATGTAAATGTCAAGTTAATGTTAAAGTCATTGTCTTAAATTGGTCAGAGAGCTGTACAAAGTTCTAGAGAGCGCAGAAGGATTGCTGGAGAGAAAATGTTGTGCTTTTATATTTCATTTCTGCTGGTCCTTTTTGAGAAGACTGCAGGTTTTACAAGAGAATATAAGCACTTTCCCATGCTCAAGAACTGGAATGATGCTAAGAATTACTGCAGACAAAATTATACAGGTCTTGCTGTCGTTATTACTGATGAGGAAAACCAAAGGATGCAAAATTCTGGAGGAAACCAAACTTCACATTGGATTGGGCTGTACAGGAGCATGTTATATCCATACATCTGGTGGGGATATATGATCAGAAGGGGAAAAAAAGTTATTTTTTTAGGTGGAAACCATACGAGTCTAATAATGGCAGTGGCGGACCGTCAGGGCCAGCAAGGCCTTCTCTGCTGGCCTAAACAGCAGTGATCTGAATCACTGACTTGCATGTTAATATATTTAATATATTTTTCCATGAATGTGTATTAATTTATTCCCAATAGTCTATTCTCTACATTTCATAGCTTTTCTCTTGGTTGTGCTGCTTCCAGTAGTGTATATTTAGTGTACAAGAGTATTTATCCAATCATATTTCAGCCAGTGGCTGACATCATGTGTTGCCTGGCCTTAAGGCCTTCAGAATTAATAGTGCAGGCGCCCGTAGCTTAAACTAAGTGGCAATGAAACTGTTCCATTATCCAATCAGATTTCGAGTTGTCATCACTGGGGCCATCCAGCCGGCATACGATTACGTCAGCAATTTCACGTCTTTTGATTGGATAATTGGAACTAAATAAAAAACTAAAACTAAAATAAACTAAATAAAAAATATATATTTTAATTGGCTGACAGAGGAGAAGAAATCGATTTGGTCACGGATATCCTTACAAATGCATTTTCAAGCAGACTTTTCAAGAAAATCCTTTTGATTCTTCAAAATAGTTGGTAAGCTTTTTCAAGAACCATTTATGCTTTGGGGTTTTCTTTTTTTTCTGGGTTTTCTTCATTCCAGATCACTGGGGTGGGCTGTGGGGTTTTTTTTTTTTGTTTTGCAGTGAAAGGAAACTTGTGAGACTGAATTGTGTTGATTTGTTTTTTTGCTATATGTAATGTAATTTTATTCAAGTTCGCTACAAGAGCCTGTGACACAACGCACTGTTATACAGTGTTTCTATATTCGCTGTGTCTCATTTCGGATGCTGCGTCCTCCGGAGATTGCAGTTTGCTGAATACAGCACCAAGAATGTCTTTTTTGAGAAAAGTAACTGTAATAAAATTCACTATTCATTGTGAGGTGTGAAATACTGTAGCCTAATTTCTTTTTTAGTTTGTTATTTAACGGTTGATTAGTATCTATTGTCGTGGCGTCAGAATGATGGTATAAAGGTGGATTAATTCAGGAAGGACACCAGTGAAGGCCTAGGTGTGAAATGCACCGCCCACTACTGAATAACGGAAATTTAAATGAAAACTGTTTACACATCTCCAGAAGGCTGGAACAATCGTTTCTGTGGAGATCTTTTGTCTTTTTATTGTTACCGGGTTTTAGTCTTGGTGAAGGAGAAAAAGGAAGAGGCTAATAATTATTGTAGAATGAATTACACTGGCCTGATCTCCCTAGTCTCTGAGACACAAATACAGTTGGCTGAAATGGAAAGCGGTCAAACTGACCTGGTGTGGACTGGTCTGCACTTTCACGATGGATTATGGCTCAGTGTGAGCAAGGAGCCATTGGGGACACTGGTCTCACTGCCCTCATGCCCGGCTACACCCTACCACTCTGGAGCTCACAACACTAAAACACACGCTTGGGAAAACTTAAACTACAATGAGAAGCTGAATTCTCCTACAACTAACATGAGTATCTGATATCCAGAACAATACATTGGAATTGTATACATCAAAATATTATTGTTTTTTACAATTGCTTACTAATTTTTATAGCACACTTCACACATTTCTTAATGACATGAAAGGTTCTTTACTAGAACCAGAAAGTTTGACCATATTCCCTTTGTTATCCACACTACATAAAATCTCTTAGGAACGAAATGTCTTGAAAACCTTTTTGTTTAATCAGGGTTGATAACTGTGCAAATGATTTACAGTAGAAGGAGATGACATTTTTACTTTCCATATAAAGATGACGTTTATGATGAATATGGTATAAATGGATAAATTACATGCTTTTTTCTCTCTTTGAACAGATGGCTTTTCAAAAGAAGGAGGATTCCATATGTATATGCTTTCAATGATCTCCTTCAAGAAGAATACCTACATGACTATAAACACAATTTTGATATGTAGTATGTTTAGATTGCATTATTTAACATTAAGTGATTTAGTACTTAAAAAGAACTTCTATTAAAACCTCTGTTAAACGTTAGTAGATGTGTTGCTTAGTCTGTATGAATATGCATCTAAACACTTGGATTATACATATATAAATGTATTTAAATATTTAATTATTATTTATTTTTTTTACTATAATAGCTGGTAGGTATTGGACACTTTTATCATTTTCATTATCCAGAATTAAGATTCATATTAAAACTGTTTCAAAGCCTTTATCTGTTTTTTTTTTTGGGTGGAGGTTTAACATCAAAAATAAAGAAATTCCTGTTGGCGTGTTTATGATATATAATCTGCTGTAAGTTACTTAAAATATGTCTTTTTTGTGTGTGTACTGTTTGAAGACTTAATAAAAGTGCTCTTAAACGTTGCAAAGTTCTCATCCATGCTCACTTAAACTAATAAAATAAAATTCTGCTACAAAAATATTTTTTAGAAAGAAAAATAAAGGTATTTAATTGATTCTTAAAAAGAAAGTGCATTAAAACTTAAATGTCATGCATGCACGGTGTGTTTGTTCCATCAGCAAGTATTAGCAGGTGGATGTTAATATCCTTCCATTCTATTCATTATCACTAAACAATATCCGGTAGTAGCGAGCAATGAACTGCTTTTCATAGCAAGTGATTCATCTCCATGTCAGGATCTTGCAATCTCCCTGGACCACTCACTGATCTCCTCTTCAGTCACTGCACACAACCTTAGGGTAGCCTAATCAGTTGTCCTTTTTCCCCACACATTGGTAATTTGGCATGCTCAACTCAGTATCTCCTTTAAACAAATTGTGTGATATTATCTCAAATTAACTTTGTTTGTTATTCATTTTATCCTGCTCTACCAAATCCATGGACATGAGCTGCTGCTTTTGCATTTCATGTAGGTACTGGAAGTCAGATTTCTCTGACCTTTAACATCCTGAGCTACCAGGTCATTGCGTATCTGTTGTGTGATAACAGATGACTTAATCAACATGGTTGAATTTGTAGCAAATTAATCTGGATTAAATAGAAGTTAAAAAGTGAAAGCAGCCATGAGGAACCTGAAGCCTTTCAGCTACCTCCACTGATTATGTGACCTTTACCAGGAATGTCCTTTTATATAAATTATGGATTCAAACAATAAATGGGTCAAGATTGTATACAGCTGTATACAACTATACACCAAGATAGATACACTTGTCTGTGTTTGTAAGACTGGCCTTAACATGTAAATAAGTAAACCCTTTTAGTTCTGGCACCAATTTCTTTATGATAATTTATGTAAAAATTTTCCTACCCTTCTTGTGACGTGTCAATTGCAAGGCCTGCGGGCCAAACACAGATCTCCATGACTTTAAGTCAGGCCCACCAACAAATTCTGGCTTCCTGCAGGCCAACTTTAAAGGAAGGTCCCTGGTAAAGAGCAAACCCTCTGGCTGACATGGTAAGGTGATACCTCTTGAGATCAAGGGAGTGAGGTTTAGCTGCACAGCACTTACCGCTGCCCTCCATTACACTAGCATAGCTCCAGGAGCTTTTGATACAGAGGCCTTCAGCTCTTGGCTGGTGAAGAGTGGAGGCTGGTACAGGCAGGGGCATAATTTCCACTGGGGACAGGGGGGACATGTCCCCCCACTTTTCAAAATCGCATTTGTGGACAGATAAGGTGGATAGTTAGGATACATGGAGAGATGGAATTGAATGGACAGATGTTAAATGTTCTTTCAGTTAAAGTTAATGTTTTTAATGTTTGTGAGTTGCGTAACAATCTTGCATCCTGTGTCCCAAATAAGTAGTGTATCTATGGTGTTATCAATTTTCTCATCCTTTTGGATTACAGAAGTAATAATTGCAGATCGTTACTTCCTACCCTGGTATAATACAGTGTTGGATGCATAAAAATGATCTACTTTAGGTATTTGTGCTGCACAGAAAATTAACACCAAAAATGTAAATATTTAAATTTGTTCATTAACTAAAGGGTGGTTGTTTATGCATGAAAGACAATTATTAAAGTAATGATCAACATTTTCATATAATAACATTTTTCTGATTTACATCTTTGCTTTGCATTTTGTTGCTAATAAAGCTTGCTTATGGATCCTCAATGTTCTGCATCAGGCCAGTCCTTACAACATAATAGATTATACAATAATTTACGTTGCACTAATGTTATATTTGAGTCCCTAATCATTTGAGTAGCTGCACCATTATAGGGTACAATCTGCATTTTTTGTATTTAGATTTTTTTTGGATGGTTTGTTACACTTCATTACTTATAGGGACCTACATTTTGTTCATGTAAGATTTAAAATATTGACAATACGAATATATACACTACTCACAAAAAGTTAAGGATATTTGGATTTTGGGTGAAATTTATGAAAAATGTAAAAAGTTCACGCTACAGTGATATTATATCATGAAAGTAGGGCATTTAAGTAGAAGCATGCAATGGTGATTTCCTCATCTCAAACAATTTATTGAAACAGAAGCCAACAACAGTGGTGGGTATACCACAACAAAAAATGTCAATGACTCAGCTTGACAACGACGTCTCATGCTGTTCACGAGTCGACTTATTGTCTGCAGAGGTATGGCATTCCACTCTTCTTGAAGGGTGGCCCTCAGGTCATTGAGGTTCTGGGGTGCAGGGTTACGAGCCTCTACCTGGCGACTCAGCTGATCCTATAGGTTTTCTATGGGATTCAGGTCTGGAGAAAGTGCAGGCCACTCCATTTGTGGTACCCCAGCCTCCAGCAACCGTTCCCTAATGATGCGACCTCAATGAGCAGGAGCATTGCCGTCCATGAAGATGAAATTAGGCCTGTGTTGTTCATGCAGTTGCACAATGACTGGATTAATGATGTTATTCAGGTAGTTTTGGCTTGTCATTGTACCATTCACAAGATTAGACACACCTGCCCAGACTGTAACACCACCACCACCAAAGGCTCATCTGGTGACAACAGTGGCTGATGCAAAGTGCTCTCCTTGACATCCCCAACATCGTTGGCGGCCATCATTTCTGCTCAACGTGAATCGACTTTCATCAGAGAACAACACTGAGGCCCACTGGTCCCTCGTCCAGCGTAAATGCTCCCTGGCCCATGCAAGACAATGACGTCTGTGCCTGGTGGTGTGGTCAGGTACCCTTACAGGTCGTCTAGCACGCAGACCACGCTGATGTAAACGGTTTCAAATGGTCTGACGGTACACTTGGGTGCCTCTGAGAACATCACCTCTGAGAACATCGTGTTTGAAGCCTCACAATGGCGAGGTACTGTTGATCAATTGTTAGGTGTTGTCTTGGTCTCATGATGTCAAAATGTGAACAGCATGATGAAGAGGACTGTTTAAATACCAATTCTAATTGAACCAGAAAATTTATTGGTTGATTCATGGAACAAACACCAGTTGTGAATTTTGCATACAACCTTGGGGTAGCTATGGATAATCAGTTGTCCTTTTCCCTACACATAGCTAATCTGGCACGCTCAAGTTAGTATCTCCTTTAAACAAATGTAAACAAATATCAGAAGAATCTGTCTATTTTATCCTCACATACCACTCAGGTGCTTGTTTATTCCCTTGTCATTTTTAATCTGAACTACTGCAACTTGCTCCTGGCAGGTCTGCCCAAGAGCGGCATTTAACTTTGGCAAATTTTCCAAAATACAGCTCCACCCCATTGCTACACTCCCTCAACTGGCTTCTGATAGATGCCCAAATAAATACAAAGCCAAAAACGAACCAGAAGCCACTAACCTTAAAGCACTTCTCACACCTCACACTGTACTACATTCCCTTCAATCCTCTAGCACTTCTCAGCTGATCCCACCATCTCTCTGCACAAGGAAGGTATACATCAAGACTCTTCTCTCTTCTGAAACGTGGGTGGTGGAATGAACTTCCCCTACAGGTCTGAACATCTGAGTCACTGTCTGTCTCTAAACAACATATAAATAATTATCTCTTCCTGAAATACTTAAACAAGCACTTGTTATGAATGTCTGTTTTCTCTTGCTGTATTCCTTCTCAGCAGAGTTTTTGACTGATGGTATTCTTAGTCAAGTATCAATGTATTCATTGATAGAGTTTTCAAAAGCACTTTAGTAAGTGTCTCTGGATAAGGGCATCTACCAAATACCATAAATGCAAATGATGGGGAAATAAAATTAAACTCCATTCAGTCCTGAAAGCACAGGATCAAACCCCAAGTACAAACCCGGAAGCATTCTTCGCTGCTGGATCAGAATTCAGGCCAAGGCTCCCTCTGCTGGCCTGATGCCACTACCGGTGTTACACCCATAATTTTGT